>NC_081298.1:33017651-33320681 GCF_030435805.1 Mustela lutreola | reverse complement strand
ACCACCTGGTACCCTGACCTCCCCCTCCCCCACTTCAAAACCCTCAGATTGTTTTTCAGAGTCCATAGTCGCTCATGGTTCACTTCCCCTTCCAATTTCCCCCAACTCCCTTCTCCTCTCTATCTCCCCATGTCCTCCATGTTATTTCTTATGCTCCACAAATAAGCAAAACCATATGATAATTGACTCTGTCTGCTTGACTTATTTCACTCAGCATAATCTCTTCCAGTCCCGTTCATGTTGCTACAAAAGTTGGGTATTCATCCTTTCTGATGGAGGCATAATACTCCATAGTGTATATGGACTACATCTTCCTTATCCATTCATCCATTGAAGGGCATCTTGGTTCTTTCCACAGTTTGGTGACCATGACCATTGCTGCTATAAATATTGGGGTACAGATGGCCCTTCTTTTCACTACATCTGTATCTTTGGTGTAAATACCCAGTAGCGCAATGGCAGGGTCATAGGGAAGTTCTATTTTTAATTTCTTGAGGAATCTCCACACTGTTCTCCAAAGTGGCTGCACCAACTTGCATTCCCACCAATAGTGCAAGAGGGTTCCCCTTTCTCCACATCCCCTCCAACACATGTTGTTTCCTGTCTTACTAATTTTGGCCATTCTAACTGGTGTAAGGTGATATCTCAATGTGGTTTCAATTTGAATCTCCCTGATGGCTAGTGATGATGAACATTTTTTCATGTGTCTGATAGCCATTTGTATGTTTCATTGGAGAAGTGTCTGTTCCTATCTTCTGCCCATTTTTTGATATGATTGTCTGTTTTGTGTGTGTTGAGTTTGAGGAGTTCTTTATAGATCCTGGATATCAACCTTTTGTCTGTACTGTCATTTGCAAATATCTTCTCCCATTCCGGGGGTTGCCTCTTTGTTTTCTTGACTGTTTCCTTTGCTGTGCAGAAACTTTTGATTTTGATGAAGTCCCAAAAGTTCATTTTTGCTTTTGTTTCCTTTGCCTTTGGAGACATATCTTGAAAGAAGTTGCTGTGGCTAATATCGAAGAGGTTACTGCCTATGTTCTTCTCTAGGATTCTGATGGATTCCTGTCTCACATTGAGGTCTTTTATCCATTTTGAGTTTATCTTTGTGTACGGTGTAAGAGAATGGTCGAGTTTCATTCTTCTACATATAGCTGCCCAGTTTTCCCAGCACCGTTTATTGAAGAGACTGTCTTTCCCACTGTATATTTTTTCCTGTTTTGTCGAAGATTATTTGACCATAGAGTTGAGGGTCCATATCTGGGCTCTCTACTCTCTTCCACTGGTCTGTGTGTCTGTTTATATGCCAGTACCATGTTGTCAGCTTTGTAGTAAAGCCTGAAATCAGATAATGTGATGCCTCCAGTTTTATTTTTGTTTTTCATCATTTCCTGAGCGATTCGGGGTCTCTTCTGATTCCATACAAATTTTTGGATTATTTGATCCAGCTCTTTGAAGAATACCGGTGGAATTTTGATCGGAATAGCATTAAAAGTATAGATTGCTCTAGGCAGTATAGACATTTTAACAATGTTTATTCTTCCGATCCAAGAGCATGGAATGGTCTTCCATTGTTTTAGCCATGCTTGCTTCCTTGCATTTCCTTATGAATTTTAGGATCTGCTTTTCAATTTCTGCGCAAAGCCATCTGAGATTTTGATAGATTGCATTTTTTTAAGATTTATTTTTGTATTTGAGAGAGAGCATGAGGGTAGGAAGGGGAGAGGGAGAAGGGGAGAATCCTCAAGCAGATTCCCTGCTGAGCTCAGAGCCCCACAGAGTTCTCAGTCCCAGGACTCTGAGATCATTTCCTAAGTGGAAATCAACAGTCAGCTACTTAACCTACTGAGTCACCCAGGTGCCCCTTGATAGGTTGTATTGAATCTGTAGATTCATTTTATTTTCTTATGTGATTGTAAATGCCTTCACTATGCCAAGAAATCTCAAATATCTATACTTAACCCAGACGTGTTAGAAAGTCTAGACTGCCCAACTGGCCCTCTCTGAGACATCTCAAGTTCATCCTATTTAAATGAATTCTTGGTGTTTTTTCCCATCACCTGGACTTCCTCTAGCCTCCCCCCTCCCTGTTAATGACATTCTTTTTAATGTAGTGGCTTACACCCTGTGTCAGTTCATGTTGGCTGTAGGTAATTTATACATAAAAAGTTTCATTTTCTCATGAAAAAGCAATCTGGAGGTATGCAGGTCTGACTGGCATGTGAGTGTCTACCTTCTCCAACATTTGGCCTTGTCTCCATGGTCCAGCTTGACTGGTGAGGTTACAGTTTTACATCCAGACAGTAGGGTTTAGGAAGAGAAGAGTAAGGCCATGACATTTCAGAAGGTCCCAGTACTTCCACTTATATTTTATTGGCCAGTGCTTAGCTTTATATGTTATAACCATATGTAGCTGAAAGTAATACAGAAAAATCTTATCTGGAACTCTTGGCCAAACAAATAAATTTAGGGTTCTCCTGTTAAGAAGTGAAGGGGGCATGGATATTGGGATAGGATATTAGCAAAAAGGATGTTAGTCATTTTCCTTTTCTTTCCCCTCTCACCCAAACCATCAACAAGTCCTATTCAGTTGACTTTCCAAAAGTACATTAATTTTGTTCACTTTTTATTTCTAGTGCCTTCTTATCCAAGTCATCGTATTTTGTAGGCAGTAGTCTCTGGTTATCTCTCTGCTGCTACTCTTTGCCCCTATGTTCTCTAAATATCTATCAGAGTAACATTTTACAAAATGAAAATCTGGTAACATTGTTTAGCTTAAAACTCCTCTGTAGTTCTCTTTTCAGTTACCTATGCAGCCTTGTGTGGATTGGTTACTACCTATTTCTCCAGTCTTAACTCATACCATGTACTCTGATTCGGCCACATCAACTTTACCAGTTCTTCACATGCATTGTGGGTCCTGTCACAAGGCACGTACTGTTGCCTTTGTTGGAATGCATTTCCCTCTCTCTTTGACTAGTTAAAATAGAACCTTTCATTCTGCTGACCTGTTAAGAAGCCAAATCCTGCTATTAACAGGCTCCCACAGCTTCTCTCCTGTGAAATATGTAGTACTGTGGTAATTTCACATTTATATGATGATTTGCTCTTTGTCTTTTCCCCCAGTAAGCTCCTTAAGGGCAGATACAATGTCTTTATTTGCTCATCATTGTGTTAGAATAGCATTTGACATTTGATATAGTCAGTGAATTTTGGCCAAGTAAATGGAATAATGAATTGAATAGGTATCATGGGGAAGAGTGAACCCATTTTTGTGAGCTTCAGCAATTCAAAATTAGGAGAAATATATTGAATTTTTGGAAAGCAACATTGTTGAAAAAGAAAATGATATATATAGAATGGCCCAACAACTTGGGGGCAACTTTTCTTGTGAATGTGTCATTTTATTCATTCATCAAACAGTTGTTGAGAGCCCATTGTTTGCCCTGCCTCTTGCTGTTTGTATGAATTTGGCAAGTTATTCAATTCTCTTTCTGCTTGCTCATTTCCTCAAGTAACAGTAGTTGATTTCCCTGGACTCTGCTCAGTCTGTTGAGTCTACTCTTGCAGTTTCTATTTCTTGGGCCCCCTCATCTGTTCATTAATGCACTGATAATTAAAGATCTGCCTTTGAGGTTTCCATCTCTCTGGATAGGAAAGTTGTATATTAGTAGATGCTTTCTTCAGATTGACTATATACTGGCATTCCAATGAGCTGTCCTAAGCATTTGGTAGGATTCAGCATTGACCAAATTGGATTTAGTTCCAGTCCTCATGGGAAGTCCTAGTTGAGTGGGGAGGGAGGAAGATGTAAAACAATTTTAAAAATTGTAATTAAATACTACTTTGGAATAGGTATTATGAGCGGAAGTTAGGGACTATGATATGGGTGTGTAGAAAATGTATGTATGTATATATGTATGTATGTATGTATGGCAAGTTGTCAGACTTCTTAGAAAAATAAACAATATGGGGATCATTAGAATTAGGAAATGCTAATATTTAATAAATTAGGAATGTTAATATCCAATCTGTGCTCCTTCACCAGGGGACCTCCTGGGATCTCCCATTTATACTGATCTTACCGGATCTTTCCTGATGAAAACAAGAAAAATAGGAGACAGGCCAGGAAGTATGTATGCTATAGGCGTCTGGTTTACATGAGGGTTTGGGGACTGTTTCTAGTGGTATTTAAGTAAAGACTTGAAGGATGAATATAGAGCTGCACTAGCAAGGAATAGGAGGAAAAACATTACAGGCAGGAGTATTAAGCTTCCATGGGTGACTTTGCAGAAGATCTGGGAGGCTGGTGTGGGCTCAGGCTGCTGAGAACACTTCCTATGTCTCACCTTAATTTTCAACTTCTCCTCTTCAAATATCTCTCCTAAACAAGGACTCAAAGATTTGATAAAGTTCCTCTGCAGCACTATAAGTGCAAAGGATATTCATGTATTCTGCTCCCTATAGCCCTTTTCTTAGGAAGAGTGTGCTTCCATTAATGTAACTGAGCATACATTGGCATTTTTAAGCAGTTCATCAGGTCTGTGCTTATAGTCAGATAAGTCCCCAGAGTCTTGATCAAATAAATGGGTGTTAGAAAAGTTACATGCTTAGAATTAATATTTGAGACCAAAGAGGGCATTATTAATTTTTTAAATTAAATTAATTTTTTTCAGTGTTCCAGGATTTATTGTTTATGCACCACACCCAGTACTCCATGCAATATGTGCCTTTCTTAATACCTACCACCAGACCCTCCCACACCCCCCTCCCCTCCCAAACCCTCAGTTTGTTTCTCAGAGTCCACAGTCTCTCATGGTTCTTCTCCCACTCCAATTTCCCCCGACTCACTTCTCCTCTGCAACACTCAATGTCCTCTGTGTTATTCCTTATGCTCTTAAGTGAAGCTGTATGATAATTGACTCTCTCTGCTCGACTTATTTCACTCAGCATAATCTCCTCCAGTCCCATCCATGTTGATATAATAGTTGGGTATTCATCCTTTCTGATGGAGGCATAATACTCCATTGTATATATGGACCACATCTTCTTTATCCATTCATCTGTTGAAGGGGATCTTGGCTCTTTCCACAGTTTGGTGACTGTGGCCATTGCTGCTATGAACCTTGGGGTACATATGGCCCTTCTTTTCACTACATCTGTATCTTTGTGGTAAATACCCAGTAGTGCAATTGCGGGGTCATAGGGTAGCTCTGTTTTTAATTTCTTAAGGAATCAAAGAGGGCATTTTAAACATCCCTGTTAATCTACTATTATAATGTTATCTTTTATAACACTTTGTTTTTGAGATAATATTTAACCTTCAATCTTATTACACTTTATTTTGCTGTAAGAGATAGCACTAGATACTGTACACCAAGAACATCTTAAGCTTAATTACATACCTTTTTGTTCAGGAGAAGTGACTTATACCTGGGAGAGTAAGCAATAAAATGATGGCAAATATGTCAAAGTGAAGAAAGCATATCCTGCACAATTCTCTAAGTCAAGTATGGTCTTAATTGAAGGCAGGACTTTATTCCTAGTGAACAAATGAACAGATGAAGAGGGCCACAAAATAAAAATAGGAAAAGAAGATTTGGAGGGTATTTTATTTTTTAATCACAGTAATACCAACAAATGGACTGAAAAGTTTCTTAAGGTATCAAGAAGTCAGTCACCCTCACTTGAAATAACTTATATCTAAATGGATGGCAAATACGGTTTGATTATAGTATAGTACACACACATACACACACACACACACAGCACACACACACACAGCACACACACATATTCTTTCCAATAAAGGAAGGGAAATGGAAATAAGGATTCCTATTTAATGTTTTTATATAACAAAGTGCTTAAGTAGTGACGTGTTTCCCGGGAGTTGGGTACACCATCCCTCATACTTTGAGAATTCCCACTAGATGATTTGTAAGCATGTCTAGTATTCACATGTAGCATTGAAAAGATCAACATCCATGAGCTTATATTTATAGTCTGGACAATGCTAGGCACTTGTCAAAATACTGGCCCCAAATGTGATTCCTGGGAGGCTCTTATTCCCAAGACATCATTGAGTGTTTCCAGTGTCCATGGACTGATGTTAGCTTCATGGAGTCAGGACTGGATGAACCCTGGTCAACAAGTGAATTCTTCTTTTCTAGTGCAAAGTGTGACTATGTCCATCTAGTCAACAAAAGACAGATGAGAACCATGTCTGTTCATATTCTCTCTGAAGATTATTTCACAAACTCAGCCATTCATTTTTATATCAAGTGACTTCCTTTGTTAAGCAATTGTTTCTTATGTCTAACCTTTGAAACCTGCTCCTTTCCTATTTTGTCCCAGTCGAGATGAGAAGTTTGGCCACCATATAATCATGGCAATTACTATTCTTTAACTTTTGTCCTTTCTGGTTTACAAAATTATCTTAGTTTCATTTGCTTTCTTTGATTGACATTTAACAATTTTGACCCTTTCTTATGATGTTGAATATTATTATTATTTTTTTAATAAAAAACAATTATAGCAGGGAAAGGAGTTTAACTAAAGGCCAAAAATCAATGAGAAAGTAGATTTCTGAACTCACAGGCTAGTGTTCTTTCTTCTATACCTCAGTAAACTCCCCTTTCTGTTACTGGAACAGTGCCTAAGGATTTCTAGAGTGCAACACTTAGACAAGTAGAGATTCATTGGAGTATGAGTGTTTGGAGGATGATGGTAGTTGGTAGGAGGAGAGTCAATTATCTATTTTAAGCCCTTGGGAATGAGAATTGAGACCATGATGAGTTTCCCATACCTCTTGGGGCAAGCATGTATAGAACTACTCAAAGTAGGAATATGAACACAGTTGAGTTTGTTATCATTCCTAGTCTTGGTTTGGTTTAGGGTTTTGGTGATATAAATAGTCATTATGGCCATCCTACTGCAAGTTCTAGCACAGGATTATAAGAGTCATCAAGTCCACTGGCCTTGACTGGTGCTCCATGAGTGCATTCTGCAGCCCTGGCCAAAGAACACTCTTCACCTCTTTCAACACCTGCTCTGTTATCTTTAATTATAATAATAACAGAACCAACAGTTATTTCACACTTAAAATGTGCCATGCATTTTGCTAAGGGATATATATATATATGTATATATATATATATATATGGATATAAGTAATATAAAATATATATGTACAATATTTTATATATTTTTGTGTAATTCTGTATGTATATGTGTGTAATATTTATATGTGCATATGGAAAAATACATACATGTATTTGAATATATAAACACTGTCTACATAGATACATACACACATACAAACCTATATGCATGGAGTAAGTTCTAGAAAGAGATATAATAAAATACAAACTCTGGTTTTCTAAGGCTTATGGGATTGAAGGTATATTTGCGTTCTTCATATGTTTCTGCATTTTCAAAACTTCTTAGCTGAGCATAAATGGATTTTATCATTAAAAAGAACAAATAAAATGTGGAAGAAGATATCATAGATTCCAAGTATGCAAAATATTATAAAGTTTGAAAATATGTTATGTACATTACCTCATGCATTGTTCTATTGGAGTCACAAGACCGTTTAGTAAAAGATTGAGATAAAGCTATATTTTGGAAGCCCCCGTCCTGTGAAATCTCTGTGAGTATGTATTTGACTTATCGAAGATACCAGCTTCAGTTAGATAGTTCTGGTGCTGGTAATATGTAAATTTGCAGGCAGCTCTCTTTAGTTTTAAGTAAGTGTAATTAGAAGTGAAATTGCAGCCATTCCTTATCCAGGAACTCACGAGGTGAAGTGAGTCAGAGGAAAGATCAATCTACTCAGCAATGAGAATACATTGATATTTATGTTCATATTCATATTTACATATAATTTAGAGAATATAATATAATAAAATATATATTAGAGCCACCATGTTAGTCACTCAGACTATTTACATTTTTGTTTTATGTGCTATGAACAGGTTGGACTAGTCTTTGAGGACATCTCCAGATCTCAGGGTCTGGAATTCTGAGTTGATATGAATCGTACCATTAAAAGACTCTTGGAACACTCACAGGAATGATAGAGTTATAGATGAAGGATAAATGGAAACTTCTTTCTAAGAATCGAGAAACTAATCAGCAGCAAAGGGTCCCAAGGGTAGCTCCACTTACAATAAGAAAAAACTTTTCAGTTTCCACTGAAAACCTTCCTTAATGTTTTTATTGTTGTTTGCAGTGGGGGTTTTTTTCCCCACTGTAGTTAGAAACACCTAAATTGGAAGGGCCTGTGTTACTGTTTTCTGGTCAGCTTGAAAAGACAAGTCAAAATTTTTATAAGACACAGTTCTGTAGATGAGAAGAACCAAGAAGATAAAATGTGTGTGGGAATACCCAGAGTTGAGAGGTTATTGATCCAAATTCTTAGAATCTGAAGATAAGTGGAAAGTGATGTGTAGAGATAGTTTGGGAAAGACATACATACATTTTCTTCCAGAGCTTAAACCTGTCCATAGGCAAGAATGCTGAACTTTTTATCTTCAGATCATGCGGTTCCGATAAGCATGAGACTCAAACATCCAAGTATCCATTTGGCATTTCTGTTTGGATATCTCATAGGCATCTCAAGCTATTATTAATATGGCCAAAACAGAACCCTTAATCTTCCCCTTAAGCCTGGCTCTCCTCAGTCTTTTCCATTTCTATAAATGGCGCCATCATCGACCCAGTTACCAAAGCCAGAAGCTTGAGAGTCATTCTTGATTCCCTTTCCCTCATTCCTACATCCAATTCATCAGCAAGTGCTGTCAGTTTTCTCTCCAAAATATACCTCATTTCCATCTTTCTTCTCAGTCTTGAGAACTCCCACTGTATCAAAATCACTATCACGTTTCACCCAGACCTCGGCAACAGCCTCCAGACTGGTTTCTTCATGTCTGCTCTTGCCCCTCCAATTTATTATCCACATCACAGCCAGAGGGAAGAGATATTTTAAAAATATATGTCACTTACCTATTTAAATCCATTGTTCTTAGAATAAAAGCTGTTCCTATCCATGGACAGTAAGTGTCTGTGTGATCTTGCTCATTTTCTCTGCATCTCCAGGTCCTATTCTTTCCTTTGAAATATCCATGAGATCTAGCTCCTTACTAAGTTTTAAAACAAAACCACTTATTTAGATCTCAAGGCGTTTGTCTACTTTTCCTCTACTTGGAATATATTTTTTTTTAATCATACATTAGTTCTCATTGTGTTTGCCTTTACTATCAGTCTTCCTCTGAAATTTCACTTTATCAAAATGTCCTGAATGTGACCAGTTTATTGAAAATTAGACCTTTCTCTCATGCTGTACCCTGAAACTTGTTAATTTTCTTTTGTCATCAGTATCAGTCAGTTATTACTGTTTATTGATTTAATGAATTGTGAATAGCCAGTCTCACCCTCTTGCATCAGAGCTCTCAGCAGATAGGACCTTTGCCTTCTTTGCGGGATCCACAGCACCTACACAGTGTCTGGCTACTGAAGGGCACTTGGTAAGTCTTTGTCAAATGTATGGATAAATACATAGGCTTGGGCCACAACCAGTGGAAGATCCAAATGCAGTTTTTACCATGGCACTATGACAGGATGGAGAATAAAATCTTCAGAAGTGACTTTTGAAAATCATTCTCAGTTGGATGCATAACCTTTAGAGAGTTTAGATGAAGAAAATAAATGTCATTAGTTTATTTTCAGACCTTTATCTGTATGGTGTCTGCAGACTGGAATGAATTCCAGATCAGTAGTGACACTTGTATTTTCTTAGAGGAATTCTTGGTCCACCATTTTGCTCCTAAAATATGTGTGTCAAATATGAACCCTCCTACTAGCCCCTGCATGGGATATGGAACACAGTTCTAAATGCAGCTTTTCCCAAAGTTTGTATAACTTCAGCAGCCAATGACCCTCCAATCCTCAATTTTCTTATAATACAGAGGAAGAGGGGTTTGGAAATATTTTTTCCTTGGGTTACTTTTGACTCTTAACTTTTTCCAATTGTAAGAGATGAATTTATTCCCTCTTAACCACAAGTAGGGGGCACTTAGCATGGTGTTTCCAAACATTATTACATTTGTGTACTTCCTGTAATTTTTTTTTTTGTCATGTATACTTTCTACCTATACAGTCGCTGATAGATATAATTTTTTTAAAGATTTATTTATTTATTTGGGAGACAGAGAGAGTAAGCAAGCCAGGGAGGGACAGAGGGAGAGGGAGAGAAAATCTCCAACAGACTCTCTGGTCAGTGTGAAGCCTGATGTGCTGTGGTTGGATCTCACCACTTGAGATCATGACCTCAGAGCTGAAACCAAGAACTTGATGCTCAACTGACTGAGCTACGTGAGTAGACATTGTTTTTAAATTGATTCACTTTTGTTTTGGTTACAATATCACTGCTATATATATAAACATAGAATCAATGGTCATAATTAGAATTTAAATTAAAAATATATTTAAAAAATTAAGTATAATGATTATTTGTATCCCTGCAATAATAATTTTATCCTTAACTACTGGTACTATAAAAAATGATCAAAATCCCAAGTTGAAACATGGATAAAAATCCTAGCTCTTTCAAATCCAACTTGGGGGAATTGGAACACACTTTTTGAGCCTTAGTTTTTTCAGCAACAAAGTAAAGATATACACAGATAGATGGCATCAGAAGAAGGACTAACTGGCAAAAGGAGAGAATTCAGAGTTAATTACACCTTTATGGTGTGCTTTGAGTCCTTTTTCTTGCTGGACCTAATAGAGACAAAGAGAGAGGGCACCTGGGTGGCTCAGTTAAGTCTCTGCCTTTGGCTCAGGTCATGATCCCAGGGTCCTGGGATCGAGTCCCATGGGCATCAGGCTCCCTGCTCTGCAGGAGCGTCTCCCTCTCCCACTTCCTGTGCTTGTGTTCCCTCTCTCAGGCACATACTCTCTCTCTGTGAAATAAATAAATAATATCTTTAAAAAAGAAAAAAGAGAGAGGGAGGGAGGGAGGGAGGAAGGGAGGAAACGAAAGAGTAAGAGAGAAAGGAAGGAAGGGAAGTAGGGAGGGAATAAAGAAGGGAGGGAGGAAGGAATCCTGTCTCTAATCATGCCTACTGGAAGACAGGGTAAAACAAGCCACTAAGAGTCATCACAAACTCTTATTGTGCAAAAGCAACAATTGTGACCTTAAAAAGTTGCATTGTCATTGCAGCTATTTATAAGAGCAGCTTATTAAAGTTGTTAATATTTGTTGTGGCTACAACTGTTATATTTAGCAATAAGAAGGCTATTTACAGAAATAGATGCTTAACAGAGTAGCCATGGGAGTCTTTTCACTACTGTGATTCAGTTTTGACTTATTTTTCTCTGCCTTATGTTTATGGTCCAAACAAGCCTGGCTCCTAAGGCTTTCTTTTCCTCTGCTACCTAGTAATTCACCTAGCATCCTTAGCTCCAAGATGTGTTATGAGAACATTGAGCTAGCTTGAGGCTGTCCAGTGGTTCAAAGCTAACTTTGTATAGTCAGCTATCAGCTGGATTTCTCAACACACATTGCTTAATTTCCTTTCCATTCAATGTTTGCATTTTACTCAGCTTTACTTTCCATTGAGCACATATAATGGGCTTTGCCAGTGGTGTAGTTCGTGAAGATACAATTTTCTATCTTGTCTAACTTCAGGTGTGGAAAAGTCAACAGACTTCTCCTGGATCCACAAGGCATAGATAATTTTTTCATGAGAGCTGTTTTCCCCTATGTTTGTAAATAAATACCTCCTCAAAGACACAGTCAACCAAGAATTCCTTTCTGCACTTATTCATTATTTTCTTACTCTTCACAGTAAGCTGGAGTCTGACTTTCAAACTAATTACCAAAATCTTGGCCCCATTATTATTTTCTGTCTGGTGAGTTACATTCATCAGAGTCAACTGAATTTGAAAACCCTTTTAAATGACCTCTGGAAGAAAACCGCTCCTGGCAATTAAAAAAGAATAATTTGTAATCATCATATATTGACTAAGATCAGTCATAATATTTATAAATAACCATAGAAACACATGACTAACAGGATCTACACAGTTGCTTCCAAACCTCCTTCCAGCACCAGGGGAGTCATATAACAGTTACAATCTGAGATGCCAGGTGATGGCAAATATTACTTACATGAAGATAGAGAAACAACCTGCTGGGGTGGTTCCTTAATGGGGTTACTTTGCAAGTAGCCTCACCATATTCATGTAGAGTCCTGATGACGGATGATTGATGAGACCTCAGTCCAGCCACATGCCCACTTAGTTGAGAAAACAGATTTCAAAAACACCAGAAATATGTGAAATAGGATTTACAGTCCATTCTAAATCACAGTAGAGGAAACCTTCATATCTGGAATGGAAGCCATTCATTCAGGATCAAAATAAATGCAGTCTTTTCTCTGATAACAAAAACCAAAGTGCCTTGTGAATGTCATGGCACCAGATGGGTATAGAGCCAAGTGTTGAGGGACTGCTATTACTTGAGAAAGTTATTTCTGCCTAGTTAGCTTTGTCCTATGAAATCACATGGGTAAATACATTGTCCCATGTCACTTACCCAAGGATGACTTCAGGAAGCTGGAAATAAGGATTGTCTCACACCGGAACGTAATGAATCCAAGTTGGCTTTTCACGATCAGAAGCATTAAACCTTGTGTCAGCTCCAATGTCCTGACAGTGTATCACTTGTCCCAGACTCCCATCTGTTCACCCCATTTCCATCAGACATCATATCTCCTGGGTTCTAATACAGTGTTGGAGATATGGCAGTAAATACACAGAATGGTCCTTACTTGAATATGAAAGTGGTTCCTGTAAGTTACTTATCTCAGGTAATTGGCTTTAATGATAATACTATAAGCAGTAGTTAGTAAAGTGTTAAGGATTTATTTGACTTCAATCTAAATGTTAGTTTGGAAATATCTACTTATGAATAAAGTAGCTAAATTAGAATTCTTTGGTATTTTCTTATTTTAATCTTTCATGACTATAATTCTGTTGGAAGTTTATAAAATCACGAAGTCTTAGACAAATCCCCTGTATTTCAGGCCATACTCAATTAAAATTGAAATACTATATATGTTCCTCAAGGGTAGGGATTCTGAATTAGAATTTTTTGGCTTTTAATATTATACTAGGAAGTCCCTGAACAAATATTAAATGAAATGAAACAAAACAGACCCTTTCTCTTGCTTTTAGGATGATAATCTGGGTGCTCTGTTTCTTCATTTGCCACATTTAAGGACTATAAGTTGGAGATGAAATTGGTATTGCTCTGTGTTTTAGGATCCTTCAAAGTCAGGGATGATAGATCAAGGTCCTTTTGTTTGTGCATGTGTATGTGTGTGTTATTCATGTTCATTTTCTGAAATGTTGAGAGTACATTGAAGACATGATTTTCTCTTACCTATAATCACTTCACTGTGTGTTTCCCAAAACCAAGGACATTCTGTGATATAAACACAGTACAATTACCAATATCTGGGAAATCAGCATGTATACAAATAATATTACCTAATATGCAGACCTCTTCAGGTCTTGCCATTTGCCCCCTCAGTATTGTTTTTCTGGCCGATGATCCAATTAAGATCCTACACTGTCATGCTCAATGAAAATAGTTCATCTGAAATTATTTCTGTCCTGCCTGGTCTTGCATGACCCCAACATCCCTGGAGAGTACAAGACAGTCACTGTGTAATGTACCCTCGATTCAGGCATGGTATTTCCTCATAGTCAGATTCTGGTTGTGCATTCCTTGTGGAAATCCACAGAAGCAAGCCTGGGTCTCTCAGTGCATCACACCAGGAGAATGGGTTTTGACACTAGAAACCAGACATGTCAGGCAGTGTGACTTGGGGAAAATCATAGAACTTCTCTGAATTTCAGTTCCTTCTCTTATAAAATGGGAATATTAGTATGAACTCCACATTGTTGCTAGGAAATGATATAATATGGTAAAGACATAGTGCATTGTCTGGCATGTATGAATTGGTTAACAACTGTTAGTAGTTACTACCTTAACCTCAGAAGTAGGCCTTCAGAAATTACAGTAATTGATATCCAGGTTCCCTCATATCTCACCAAGAAAACAATAGCATCCTTGTGATTTGTTGTTAGTTTTGGCAAAGCATTTAGGAGGAAGAAGAGGTGGCTGCAGTTACTGTTTCATGTAAAGTTTAGGATTAACTGAATCATTCAATTCAGCAGACTAACCCTGTCCATGATAACTCATGGAAACTCAGGCTTTAAGTCATAATCCAGCAATGCAGTTAATGTAAAATTCATTTCCCATTCAGTGTCAGTGAGCCAAATTTGGATGAAAGGAGAGTGGGAAGATGGTGGGGGTTTGGCTTTTGAGGAACCAGCTAAAAGACAAGAGATACACATCCAACCACATTTATTTCATTTCACCTAGTGGAACTTTATTTTTTAAAGTTACGAATTGTCTTCTGAACTAGGAGGAAGTCATCTTGGTCTGAACATTCTTGTTTTTTTGTTGTTGTTGTTTCAGACAGATTATTTTTTTTTAGAGCAGCTTTAGATTCACAACAAAATTAAGCAGAATGTATGGAGACTTCCCATATACCCGTTGCCCTCATATTATGTGTACAGCTTCTCTATTAGAATCCTCTGTGGGAGTCATGTTCTTTAAAATCAATCAATCTGTTTCTCCAGGAAATCCATCCTAAGAACACAACCAAGATGAATCCTTTTTTCCTGCTGCACGTGTGAAATGATAGCACGGCCATTGTGACGCTGGGCTGCGGCGGCGTCATAATGTCGTTTAGTATATGGCATGACAGTGGATGCTAGTTCTTAATAATTAACGCTAAACGAAAAGTACAAACAAAAGGTCTGTACGATATGTATGTACACATTGTCACAGACCGTGATTTCTGTGGGTGGTGGTACTGTGATTTTTAATTTCCTCATCGTCCTTTTTCTCTGTTTTGACAATCAGCACTTATTAATTTAGAATTAGAAACAACCCCCAAGTGTCTTCTGAAAAAAAAAAAAAATCAATCAATCTGCATAGATACATCATTACCATCACCCAAAGTCCATAGTTTCCATTAGGGTTCACTCTTGAGTTCCATATTCTATGGGTTTTGACAAATGTGTCTACCATTATAGAATCATACAGGGTAGTTTCACTGCCCTAAAAGTCCTTTGTGCTCTGTTTAGTCATCTCTCCTCCTCCTGACCCTTGGCAACCACTAATCCTTTTACTATCTCCGTAGTTTTGACTTTTTCGGAATCATACATTATGTAGCCTTTTCAGATTGGCTTATTGCACATAGTAATATTTAGGGTTCCTCCATATCTTTTCATGGTTTAATAACTCAGGTTTTTTTTTAAGCCCTGCATAATATTCCATTATCTGGGGGTACTACAGTTTATCAATTCACCTACAGGACATCTTGGTTGCGTTCGTATTTTTGAAATTATGAATAAAGCTGCTTTAAACACCCACGTCCAGGCTTTTCTGTGGGTGTATGCTTTCAGATCTTTTGGGCAAATACGAAGGAATGTGATTGCTGAACTGCATATTAAGAGTATGTTTCGTGATGGGTATTAAGGAGGACATTTGATGTAATGAGCACAGACTGTTGTAACTGATGAATCACTAAATTTTACCCCTGAAACTAATAATACACTACATATTAACTAAAAAAAGAGTACATTTAGATCTATAAGAAATTGCTAAATTATCTTATGAAGTGGTTATACCATTTTGTATTACCACCAACAAAGAAAGAAGCTCTTATCACTCCATATCTTCCTTGGCATTTGATTTTGCTAGCACTTTGGATTTTGGCTATTTTAGTAGGGTTATTTTTTTCCCCCATTTAAAAAATAATGTTAGGATTTTTTTATTATTATTATTGAGTTTTAACAGTTCTTTTTACATTTTAGATAACAGTCCTTTATCAGATGTGTCTTTTGCAAATATCTTTCCCCAGTCTGTGGCTTGTTTTCTCTTGACAGTGTTGTTTGCAAAAACCAAGTTCATCAGTTCTTTCATGAATTATGCCTTTGGTGTTGTATCTAAAAAGTTATCATCATACTCAAAGACATCTAAAATTGCTCCTATCTGACCTTTGGGGAGCTTTATAGTTTTGCATTTTACATTAAAGTCTGTGATCCATTTTGAGGTGTGTGTGTGTGTATGAGAGAGAGAGGGTTAAGTATGTGTGTCCGGTTGTTCCATCTCTATTTGTTAAAAATGCTATGATTTTTCCATTCTATTGCCTTTACTCTTTTGTCAAAGATTTAGTTGACTTTGTTTATGTAGATTTATTTCTGGGCTCTATGCTCTGTTCCTTTGATCTGTCTATTCTTTTGCCAATACCACTCTGTCTTGGTTATTGTAGTTTTATAGTAATTCTTGAAGTTGACAGTTTCAGTCCTCTGATTCTGTTTTTCTCCTCAGTTTTACATTGGCTACTCTGGGTCTTTTGCCTCTCCGCATAAGTTTTAAATTTAGTCTGTTGATACCCACAGAATAAGTTGGTGGGATTTTGATGGATTGCATTGAATCTATATAGGTCAAGTTGGGAAGAACTGACATCATGACAAATTCTATGTTCTTATCCATGAACATGGGATCCCTTCTTTTTTATGTAGTTACTCTTTTATTTCTTTTATCAGAGTTTTGTTGTTTTTCTCATATAGATATCATATATAATTTTTATAAAGATTTTATACACAGAGAGAGTGTAAGAGTACAAGCAGGGGGAGCGTCAGAGGCAGAGGGAGAAGCAGGCTGCTCACTGAGCAAGGAGCCCAATGTGAGACTTGATCCTGGGACCCTAGGGCCATGACCTGAGTGAAGGCAGATGCTTAGTTGATTGAGCTGCCTGGCCATCCTTATAATATTTTACTTATACTGAAATATTTCATTTTTGTGGGTGAAAATATAAATGGTATTATATTGTTAATTTCAAATTCCACTTGTTTATTGTTAGTACATAAGAAAGTGGTTCTTTTACATATTAATGTTGTATCCTGCAACCTTGGTATAATTACTTCTAGGAATGTGTATGTGTATGTGTGTGTGTGTGTGTGTGTGTGTGTGTGTGTGTGTGTGTAATGTGTTTCAGATGTTTTACATAGACAATCATACCATCTATGAACAAAATCAGTTTTTTTTAAAAGATTTTATTTATTTATTTGACAGACAGAGATCACAAGTAGACAGAGAAGCAGGCAGAGAGAGAGGAGGAAGCAGGCTCCCCACTGAGCAGAGAGCCCAGAGTGGGGCTCCATCCCAGGACCCTGAGATCATGACCTGAGCCGAAGACAGAGGCTTTAACCCACTGAGCCACCCAGGCACCCCTGAACAAAATCAGTTTTATATCTTTCTTCCTAGTTAGTGTATCTTTTATTTCCTTTTGTTATTGCATTAGCTAGAGTTTCCAGTATGATGTTTAAAAGGAGTGATCAGAGGGGTCATCCCTGACTACTTACTAATCTTAGGAAAGCTTCCAGTATCTTACTTTTAAATATAATGCAGATTATAGGTATTTTTTGTATTTGTCATTTATCAAGTTGTGGAGGTTCCCCTCTCTTCCGAGTTTGCTGTTTGTTTGTTTATCATGAATGGGTGCTGGATTTTGTCAAATGCTTTTTCTGCATTTGTTAATATGATTATGTGATTTTTCTACTTTAGCCAGTTGTTTCAACTTATATTTTCTTTCCTGTGATCTATTTTAAAAAGGCTTGCAATCAATAAAGAACTTTCCATATTAAGAAATAATCTTAAAAAATATCTTTCTCATAATGCAAAAAAATTAAAAAAATCTTTCTGATATCACCCAATTTCTTTGTTCTCCTTTTCAGGAACATTTCTTGAAATCATTATGATTTCATCTTTGCCTCTGATTCTGTCCCTCCTGGTCCCTTGAAACTACTCTTTTCTAGGTGGCTAATGGCTTCTATCCTGTCAAATCCCATGGCTATTTCTTTGATCTTCTTCATCTCTTAGCAGCACTGGATCCATGGTCCACTCTCCTTTTTCTGATTCATTCTTAGTGTTTATTAGTAAGTTCCAAGATTTCAAGCTTAATGAAAGCCAAGTTTTGAACTATCTTTATTTCTGCAATGTAGAATGATGGTTGGTATACAGATGTTCAATATGTATTTATTGAATGAATGAATTTTCTGAAGTACTATTGCAGACATCATTATATAATCTGATTACTCAACTTTGGTTCACATAATAAATCATTGTCATGAGTTTGATCAAAAAGACAGAGAATACTGGTAGCTTACTCAGGAGATGAAAGGAAAACTAACATTCTCTAGGTGTCTGGTACTATTCAAGGTCCTTTATGTGAATCTGGTCACTTAATTCTTACCCATAAAAGACTTATGGTTAAAGATGAAGAAAACTGTTCAGATATGTTTAGAAATTTTCACAAGATCACATAGTAAATTGCAGAAAATGTATATAAATATATGTTTGAAGACTTCTCTGCCTACATACTTTCTATTAAAATGAACAAGGACTTAGATCTATTGTTAACCTCTTGAGGGCCATTGTTTTAAGATAAAAGTCACTAAACTTTCACTATTAAGGGATGGTCTCTTGATTTTGAAACTCCAAGCCTCCAGAACTGTGAGAGATAAATTTCTCTTGTGTTTAAGCCACCCAGTCTATAGTGGCTTTCGTAAGTCTGAACTGACACCATATTAGTGGTATTAAGTCTTCCAATCTATATATGCAGGATGTTTTTCTGTATTTATTTATTTATTTTAAAAATTAAAAAAAATTTTTTAAAAAAGATTTTATTTATTTATTTGACACACACACACAGAGAGAGATCACAAGCCAGCAGGGAGATAGGCAGAGAGAGAGGGGGAAGCAGGCTCCCTGCCAAGCAGAGAGCCCGATGCAGGGCTCCATCCCACGACCCTGAGATCATGACCTGAGCCGAAGGCAGAGGCTTAACCCACTGAGCCACCCAGGCGCCCCTCTTTCTGTATTTATTGTCACTGGTTTTTGATAGTTAGGAAATTAAGTGTAGGTAAATGGTAAGCAGAATTGAGTTTGCTCACAATTCTTTATGCGGTTTTATGATTTTGGTTATATGTATAGGCTTTCTCAGCCTCAATTCTGCAGTCACTAAAAAATGCTGTAAGGCTTACTCTTTGTTTACACCTGTGAATCTGGAGGCTGGAGACTAGCGTTTTAACAGATTTCAGCTCTAAATTGTTTATATTATTGATGGGGGGCAAAGGGAGGAGGAAAAACTTTCTCTATTCTTCCTTTACACAACTCTGTATTTTTCTATAAGTACAACTGGATTTTTGATTGTGATTATGTATTGAGAAAGCAGTAATTACTTCTTTACACTTTTGTGTTTTCAGGAGATATTAAATGTGGGAGACATACAGGGAGCCAAAATCTGTAGTTATAAGCAGCTGAAGTATTTTAATTATGCCTGTTCCTGCTACTCAAACCACAATTAATAGAAAAGTCTTACTGAAAACTTCTATGCCCTAAGTGCCATGCTAAGAGTTTTAAATACATCAGCCTATTATATTCTCACAGAAACCATATTTAACATGTATTATTATTATTATATTCATTTTAAATATAAGAAATTTGAGGCATTAAGAGATTGACTTTTCCAAATTTAGGCAGCATTAACATCCTGAGCTAAGATTCAAGCCAAACTTTATATATAATGTTCTAACCTGTATATTTTCCATGTGGCATACAGGATCACATTGGTTGGGTTGAGACATGCCTGCCAGTTGTTACACAGCATCTTCAGAGCAACACCCTTTTGCCATTTACTGTTGTCGTTTCGCCCATTTGAAATTGTCTCCTTCTGCTTTAAACTTCATGCCAATTCAATTATTAATACCTTTTTTTTTTTAAATTTTTGCTTGTTTTTCCTTCTGGGGAGTTCTAGTCCCTCTGAGCCACAATTATAACCCTGTACTCTGACTTTCTGTGGACGTGAGAATTTGAAAGGATCTGTGAGATGATCTCTCTGAACCTCCTTGTCTTTCACAATAGGAAACTGAAGCCCAGTGGTGTTAAGTCATAGAACTAAAGGTTGGTTGGTTTTCAGGGCTAGATTTCCAACATAGGCCTTCTATTGTATGTTATATCTTCCTTAAATAAGATAACCTACTATATGATCATATATTGTCTTCTCTTATTTTATGCATGTGAGTCCTTCTTTTTTCTAAGCAGCCTGTGATGGCTACCATGTCAACAAGTTCCTCATATCTGCCATAGCACCTCATTATTAGAAATAAGCTTTCATCATATGCTTGTAGAATTCAATCTTTGTCTAAAAACAGAGTATCATAATTCCAAAGACAATGGGTTTTAGTATAAGAGAATTTGTTACATGTGACTCTGGATTTTCGCAACCAAGCCTAGAAGGTACTAGCTGAGCATTGTACTAGGCAATGAGCTCTGTTCGTGACAGATCCGTTATTGACTCATATGCCTAGTGTACAGAGAATTATTCACAAGTGAATTCCAAATCTTGGGCAATGAATATACCTTATTTTTGCCATAGCTTAGGACATTATTGAGATCTAAAAGGTCTTTCATGATATGTATATATATATATGATTAGAAGTTAAATAGTAAATTTGACTATTTGATTAATGGACAAACATTTAAAAAGTGAGAGGTTTTTATTTGTTTTCAGATCTTATGTGGTAGCTTCTATTATTTATTCACAGTTACTCATTCTCTTTTGTTTTTGTGTGTTTCTGTGTGGTTGGAGAACACTGGCCTGTCATATTGATTCGGGGCATGGCTGTATAACTTGAGCTATCCAATGAAACTTTCGCAAGTATAAGAGCTCCCATAGAGACTGTAAGAAAGATTCATGTTTCTGTTTCCCAGGTAGGGGTATAGAGGCTTTAAACTTGACCTGCATTTAGAGCAGGGGTACTGCAGCTAATCCACGGATCTGTTAGCAAGCAGTAGATGTTTATTATTGCAAACTGCTGAAATTTTGCAATAGTTTATAACTGCAGCAAATATTTAATAATATAGCTATACTTTGGAAACTAACTTTCAGAAATTATTGATTCATGATAAAGTTTGTTATTAAGATTATCCTTTGCACAAGAATACTTTTTTTTTAGTTTTCTTTGCACCAATGAACAATCTTAGATTGAATAGAAACAGAGTCGTTCTACCTTCTGACAACTTTAGGAAGGTCCTACATGTCAGGACATATTAAGAAAAACAAAGACTAGGAATGTAATAACACATATAGTTGTTGATTCAGAATAAATTTTCTAAAATAATAAAAATAAAATAAGAACATATAGATTAAGAAGTGAAGCAAATTGGGTCACAAGAAACTCAGCCACAGCATTCAGGTCGTAGGAAAAACTATTTGGAGAATATGGGGACTCATATAACTTTCAGAAGAGCAAAGAGACATGATTGTCTTGAATCAGAATACTTCTGCTCAGACTTTTGCCTCTGCTTTCCTCGCTGCATCTTAACTTCCTTTTCTCTTACTGTGAACCACCTACATGGCAGATAAGTCCTTAGGTAGTCTCTCAGAGATTATAAAGCACTATAACCAGGGAGAGACTTCCTTGTCTCTTTGTTTCCAGATAGAAAACTCCCAGTTAAGGACTCTTGATTGGACCACCTGATGCCACATGTTCAACTCCAGGCTAGTTGACTGCCTTTAGGTGCTGTGTTAGGAATGGAAGTTTTCTAGCAGACCTCCATGACTGAAAAATGAGAAAATATTCCCTAGAGGTGTTATTTCCAGTTGCAAGGAAACTTCCTGGGTAGGAAAAAAAATAGATAACAAATTTAGAGGATTTGAAAGAATAATCAGATAACCTGAAGCCTGGTAAAGATTTATTGTAGCAGTGCATATTCAGTAGTCCTTGATTTGGTTTTAAGTCAGTGTTTCTCAAAATATGGCCTATGGATCATCTGCATCAGAAATCACTGGCAAAGTGTGTTACAAAGCATCAACGACTTACATACCTACATTGCATACCTACATATTCAGAATGTCTGTGACAGGGGCCAGGAATCTACATATTAAATCTGCATATTAAATCTGCATCTAATTATCCATCTGATAATTATAAAGCCCGGCTGAATTTGGAAACCGCCATTTTAAATTTTCCCATGCAAAAGTGTTTGTGAGATTAAAAGGGAACAAGTTAAACAATCTGGCAATAAAACCAGAACAAAATGGTTCCGTAGTTCTTCATAGATAGGGCACGCAGTTTTGCTTCCATATTTTCTGGTACCTCAGTTGTTTTATTTTGTTTACTAAAGTGGTCTAATTACATATTTTTCTTTTTAAATCTTCCTTTTCTGATGACTCAGTTTATTTATTAGCCAAGACTTTAATTTCACTTCAGCAGTCTTCCTGTATTTTCTCACCTCTTCCCACTGAGGTATTTTCAGTTCAGTCTCCAATTACTTCCCATATTCCACTGTATTATTAGAATACAATCCACAAAACTGTACCTGAAGCCCAAGGGCCCAGATGTATCTCAGAATTTTTTTGTGTTTTCCAAATATGAGCTATATGTCATATACTAGTGGAGTTTGGGTCAGTACTCCATATTCAAACATTAATATTTCTGCAGTGAAACTAAGTGGGTATAGATCACAAAAAAAGTTTCCTGGGTCAGTTTTGGTCCCTTTTGAACTGAATGAGTTGCCAATGAATGGGATTTTGGAATTGCAGATATGAAACTGTTTCATATATAGCCTTATTTCTTGCCTCCAATTTCTCTTTCTCTGTGTGTGTGTGTGTGTGTTTTAAGATTTTATTTATTTATTTGACAGATAGAGATCACAAGTAGGCAGAGAGGCAAGCAGAGAGAGAAGAGGAAGCAGAGTCCCTGCTGAGCAGAGAGCCTAACGCGGGGCTTGATCCCAGAACCCTGGGATCACAACCTGAGCCGAACGCAGAGGCTCTAACCCACTGGGCCACCCAGGCGCCCGCCTTTTCTGTTTTAAAGTTATTACATACCTGTCTTCCGTTCACAAAAACTCCATGCTGGACACTCCAGGAGATGCAGAGAGGAGAAAAACAAAATGCCTCCCTTCAAGGATGTTCCTTTCTTTCTTTCTTACTTACTTACTTTCTTTCTTTCTTTCTTAGTTTCTTTCTTTCTTTCTAAGGAAAAAATAGATATGAAGTGAAATACCTGAAGGGACAAAATGAAAGAAGGGTACAGAGGGATGAGCTCCTCATATTATAGGCTGAGTAAAAGTCTACCAAGTGTCAGGGTTTGATTTGGAGAGTTTTTGTGGTGTAGAGGGAGTGCTGACAAATTTCTCCTCAGGATCTTAACTGTTTGAATGTCCCATACAGATTTGAGGGGTTGCCTGTTGACACGGTATCTTTAAAAACCCTATACTACCTAGATGTACGACGGGAGGTTTTGTCACAAATTCTCAACCCTTCCTTGTATCACCGACCTTTCTGTCTTCTTGTCATTTCTTATCATACAATAAACAACAATAAAAACCCCAAGTCATACACAAGTTTGAGTTTATCGCTCACATGTCTGTAGTCATCTTAGGGTTGAGTGGACCTCCTCAGCTGTGCTGGGCTTACATGTCCAGAGCTGCCTGGTGGTCAGCTGATCTAAACTGTTTTGGATGGGCAGCTGTGGCAGCTGGAGCTCCATGTCTCTGCTTCATGTACCTTCTTCCTCTAACGTGTCGTCTCAAGGCATTTTTCTCTTAGCAGTGCCAGAGGCATGCACAAGCCCATTTCAAGCTTCTGTTTGTGTCATACCTGCTAACATCCCATTGGCCTAGGCAAGTTACATGGCTGAGCCAAAGCCAAGGGGCTGAGCAGATCACCATCTCCCCAGGTGGAGGATCCAGCAAGGTTACAAGGCAGAGGATACAGACACAAGAAGGAGGCACGAAGAACTGAGAAAATCTTTGCTATCTTCAACACTTCTCTTTCACAAACTTTGTTTTAACCTTCATGAAACAGTATGATATCACTACAATTTTTCCCTCTTTTTTTTTCTTTTTTATGATTCACTCCATTCAATCTTTGTCCTGGTAATCTCAATTCACTTTCTATTCCTGTATACACGCTGTGACTGTCCCTCTTCCTCTTCCTATAAAGTCAACCTGGAATGTATGTGCGGCTTTCCCTCTGTATGACAGATATTTATAGGTGGTACCTCAGGCTAAACAACAGATGGAGGGCAGGGTCATCGTCTGTTTCATCTTAGTATATACAACTATGCTTTGGACAAATAGAATCTTGAGAATAGCATGGCTAGTTTTATGAATAAGAGGCACTGCCAAGAGGTTCATCATTAAGAAGAAAGGTATTAAAAATGTGAGCTGGATGGGATAAATTTTTCTTGTCTTATGAGTTTAAAAAAAAAAGAGGAAAATCAAATCATCAAAATAGAGCAAATTTGAATCTTTAGTTAGGGCTTTGATCATAACTGATGCAGGGACTGGTATAAGAGAGAAAATATCATGCATTCTGAGGGCACTCCTTTGAATCCTCATATTTTCACCTTATTCTTTGTAAAATTTAGACAGGTTAGAGACGGAGAATTTAATTTTCCTTATTGTTTCACAATGTATTAGAAGAATTAAATGAATTGTATAAATTATGTAAGGCAACTGGTACATCACAAGCATCCAGAAATGTCAGTTTACAATTCCTTTTTTAAGTCTTTCAAAATAAAAGAAACAAAATAATACAAAACAACTTATAATTTAATCTTTCCTTGAGAAATTTCATGTAGCTGGTATTATCCATTTTTTAGTTAGTTTCTTATTCTATTGTTCCTCGGATAACAAATCACTTGTGAGCTTTGTGAGGCACACACAGAGAGAAAGAGAAATAAGGTACCTTGACCTCTGACCGCCAGTGATTTGTGAAAATGCTTATCAGCTCATGCGACATCCTCTGTCTGATGTGTCTGCCTCACAGCCCAGATTGTTGGCAAAACATAATCAGCAAACCTTCTGCAAAGCCTTTCCTGACATTTGGAGATATGCTGATGTTTGATGTCCTGATCCAATTCATCGAAGGCCTTATGGCGAAAACCACGAGTCTGTACAATTGCCTGCATACAATTCAAATACATAGCATTCGCACTGAAATAATCTGTCAGGTTCAGGAGCAAGAAAGAAGAAAATTGATGGTGGCTCCAGAGTGACCTTAAACCTACCATGTACCTTGTTCTAACATTGCTCAGCTACCCAGAAGCTTGCTGCTAGTCTTCTAGAGACTCAAAACAACCATTTAATGGCCCTATGAAAGTGATTTATATGCAGTAGAGGAATATCACAATACCAGTTCTGTGGTCAAAGAGAAGCAAATTGTTAACTTCAGTACTTTGGGTTTTGGTTTGTCAATTATGTAAAGATGCTCCCAACAGTGTACTTGCCCCTCAAATATTAAACACCTGGCAATCTGCCACATCCTGTGGAGCTGAGTTCTTTCTTTTGATTTGAAAAGCAGCATCATAGTTGGGTTTCCACTTAAGTGACTTTCAGCTGCTTTTGAATAGCCTGAAGTTGAATGAAAATATGTTTTACCAGGTGTTTTCCAAGCCAGGTTGGTCAGAGTCTGCCAGAACAGTTGGTAACCGGTTTGCTAATATGTGTAATCATGACTGGGCTCACCAATCTCTAAAAACAAATAATAAAGATAGAAAGACGTAGCAAATCTATAAAAAACCACTTTTTATGAGAGCATGTCAAACCTCTATCAAAGGCTGAAAAGAAGCAAAGGCATATTCATTTAATTAAACCGTGCCAAATAGAAGACCAGGAAGCACATACTTACTCTGGGAGAAATGTTTATACAAGAATAAAAATAACAGGGAGCACTTTCTTGCCTGGGCTCATGTGTGAGACAGCCTGATGAAGTGGAAGAAATTGATAGGAGACTTGATTCCTAGTTCTCTGGGATAGAGATTCAGATGGCATTGTATTAAGAGATGCTGTCATGATGAACACTTGCGGGAGTGGGGCAGGAGAAGCAGGACTGGACAGAGGGAGAATTCAGGCCCAGTGAAGCAGGACATGTAAGAGCAGGACCCCAGTGTGAGTAATCTTCAGGTATAGGCCGCTCTGGAAGAAATCTCAGTATTGGGCAAGGCTGTGTCTTCAGCTGAGGCAGTCCCCAAGGAGGCCTGGCAGTGGAGGCCAACTTCTCACCGCATTCCAGCAAATGGAGGGACAAATCCTTCATTCCCGGCAGGGCATTTGGACATCACATCAGTGTACTACCTCACCATTTTATTTTTTCCTCATTTCCTAATCCATTGGTGTTACTTCTGCCACCTCCTATCTCAAAGCATTAAACAATGATCAAAAGTGCCAGATTCATATGTAAGTCTTTTTCTTTTATAAAATATAATGATTTAAGCCTGTTACTCTATATTAATTGAGTATTCATATGTTCATGGAACTCAGCAAATAGGCAAAGGATTGGGAATGCTCTGGTGAGCAAAACAAAGCCCCTGCCCTCTTGGAGCTTACACACTCATTCGTGACTAATCCAGTTAGGTGCAGTTATTATTCTTGGTTTCCTAAGGGTTGCTACTTGGTCAGTAAAAGGCAATAGTTAGCCAATGATCAATCAAAGTATATTCTTAAATACCTTGCTTTTATATCTTCTATTCCTTGTCAAGGAGTAGATCTGCTTGTGATCTCACAAGGGGATCTGTATATGAGAGCACACCTTCAGAATCCAAGAAATTTACAAGGCAGTCTTGGTTTTCACTTCCGATTAAGCAGTGCCTCAAGGTCAGCCAGAGGTGAATGATTGAGGTTTGTACTTGCCCATGTTTTTTGTGGCATGCACATAGCACCTTAGACATGCAAGAGGACTTATAGATCCCTGGGAATATGTTGGAACTCTTCAAAGTTCCTTCTGGTCCTGCAGTTCTCCAGGACTTCCTTTTAAAATTTTTGTCTAGGATCTAGAATTCCCTAACTCAAATCACAGCTTTAGGCATCTGCAAAATAACTTAAAGATTGCCATTGTTTACACCAATCACCTAGGGATAGGGCTTTTTCATTTTTCTATTTTTCTTTATGCTTTTTAATGAGCTGACCTCTGAATCAAATCAATAGCCATACAAACATGGAACTGAGAGATTTTCTAGGGAGCTATCAGTTTGGACAAAATATTGACTGTGCTGTAAGCGTGAGGCTTACAGAACTCCCAAAAGATGCCAGGCATCTTCAGGTGTGAGGTTGCTGGCTTTTCATGGCTACAGTGCCACTGCACTGGTAAGGGAGATCATGGCCGAAATAGTCAGAAGTTTAAATGCCATACAACCTACTGTCTCTCTTGGATATAACAGTCATTTCTTTTGGACAAGAAATTTTTAGTTTGTTCAATGGTTTTGGTTAATTTCAAGAGTTCTGCAATTACTGGTTTTAATTGTTTTGCCAGCATTTTTATTGTTTTTGTAAGAGAGCAGGTTCAAGGACATCTCTGCTTCATCATTCCATCAACCTATCTATCCTTGGGTTCTTAAGCTTCATGATGATGTACATTCATATGGCCCTTTTATTTAATTTTCCTTTATTGTCTCAGGCTTTTCCAATTAAGAAATGCATGTATTTTACCTTTGGTAAAATTTCTTTTTTTCTAAGATTTTATTTATTTATTTGACACAGAGAGGGAGAGTGTGATAGAGCACATGCAGGGGGAAAAGCAGAGGGAGAGGGAGAAGCAGACTCCCCGCTGAGCAGGGAGCCTGATGTGGGGCTCAATCCTAGGACCCTGGGATCATGACCTGAGCTGAAGGCAGATGCTTAGCCAACTGACCCACCCATGTCCCCCCCAACCTTTGGTAATATTTCTCATATGATTTTTAAAATAATTTCTTCCCTGGGGCACCTGGGTGGCTCAGTCACTTAAGCAGCCCACTCATGGTTTCAGCTTAGGTCATGATCCATAGGGTCTTAAGATCAAGCCCTGCATCGGACTCCATGCTCAGTGGGGAGTCTGCTAGAGATTCTCTCCCACTGTCCCTCCCTCCACTCACACTCACTCCTACTCTCTCTAAGATAGAATAAATCTTTAAAAAAATTTAAAAAATAAAAACATTTCTTCCCTTCCCTTTTCCCTTTTTTCTCTAAATGCCTATTTCCTATATTAATTTTCAGACCTCTTATTATTTCTCTTCTATTTTTCTCTCTATCCTTTTTCTTATTTTCTCAGCTCTTTCCTTGATAGTATTTTCTCAATCTGTTTTTGAATTTTTATTTTGATGCCTATAGTTTTAATTTCTTTTCTTTTTAATTTTAAATTTTTTATTTTTTATAAACATATATTTTTATCTCCAGGGGTACAGGTCTGTGAATCACCAGGTTTACACACTTCACAGCACTCAGCAAAGCACATACCCTCCCCAATGTCCATAATCCCACCCCCTTCTCCCAAACCCCCTTCCCCCAGCAACCCTCAGTTTGTTTTGTGAGATTAAGAGTCACTCATATGATCTCCCTGATATGAGGAAGTGGTGATGCAACATGGGGGCTTAAGTGGGTAGGAGAAGAATAAATGAAACAAGATGGGATTGGGAGGGAGACAAACCATAAGTTTTAATTTCTTTTTTAAAAAAAATATTTATTTATTTATTTGACACAGATTGAGAGAGAGAGATCACAAGCAGGCAGAGAGGTAGGCAGAGAGAAAGGGGGAAGCAGGCTCCCCGCCAAACAGAGAGCTTGATGCGGGGCTCCATCCCAGGACCCTGAGATCATGACCTGAGCTGAAGGCAGAGGCTTAACCCACTGAGCCATCCAGGCACCCCTATAGTTTTAATTTCTAAAAATTGTTTATTCTCTATTATTTAAAAAAACTGCATGTTGTTCTTGTTTTGCAATTTTTAAAAAATTTTTCACTGTTAAAAACAATTAGCATTTCTCATGAACTTTTGCTTAATGTTTTCTTGAGTGTTTTTTTTTCCCCCTGCTCATTTTATCTCTTTTTTATGTTGCTGGCACATTATAGTGTCTGGTGGTCCTTGGTTATCTATTTCACAAAAGTGAGGCCCTAAAACTTATTGGCC
Organism: Mustela lutreola; assembly: GCF_030435805.1. NCBI lineage: Eukaryota > Metazoa > Chordata > Mammalia > Carnivora > Mustelidae > Mustela > Mustela lutreola. Next base: position 33,291,584 of record NC_081298.1, on the reverse strand, counting down.
ACTTTATGTGCTTTGGTTGGGCTTTTGGGTGAGATTTACATTAGGGTGATTATTTGGGTTGTGAACAGAACATTTAATCGAGGGACTCATGCCAGTATGCAAACAGAATTTTTTTTCACTGGGGACACTAAGTTCTATCAGAGAATAAATATTTTATCATTTGAATGAGAGCTAGAATTCTGGTCTTTGGCATTCTTGTATAAACTTCGAGTGGATAACTTTCCTTTATTCTTTAACCCCACGTCTTGCCTCTTTCGTGTACTTCAACCATAATATTTGGTGCCTCTGAAAGCCATGCCTTTCTAGGATTCTTGAGGGAAATTTTCCCTACCACTATCCTTCACCTGTCTCTTTTACAGTGACCTTGGGCTGCATTTTCCTGCATCTGCAAACTCAGTTACCATCTTCCATATGGTTTCTGCCTTCCAAAACTGTTGAAATATTTTGTCTGCTAATGGAGACTCTCTCGTCTCCAATCACTTTGTTCTTGACCTATAGCATTTTATACCTTACTTTTATGGGTGAGACTCTAAAGGAAGTCTCACGAAAAAGAAGAGGAAATAGATAATCTTTTAAAAATATTTGAAGAATAATAATACATAATCTTTAGATGGAAATCTTCTACATTTGACTTTATAACTAAATCTTTGGACTTTTTTTTTTTTTTTTAAAGATTTTATTTATTTGTTTGAGAGAGAATGTGTGAGGAAGCATGAGCAGGGATGGGGAGCTGAGGGTGAGGGAGAAACAGATTCCCCACTGAGCAGGGAGCCAGACTCAAGGATCAATCCCAGGATCCTGAGATCATGACCTGAGCTAAAGGCAGATGCTTAACCAACTGAAACATCCAGGCACCCCATTTGGACTTTTTTCCATATTAGACTTACCATCAACAGTTATTAAATTCCAGCATGTGAGCAGCTTTTGAACTTAGATATAAGGCATATTTCACAAAAAGTAGTTTATCATATTAATGCAATTTTGAAATTAAAATTGTCAATTAAGTTATAGCATATAAAATGCACAAGTCATAAACTCAATGTTTACATGTACATGTATCCACTTTACTACGTAGGATAAGATACAGAATATTTCAGCATTGCAGAAGGCTTTTTCATGTCTCCATTTAGTTAAAACTCCCCTCAAAGACAACTACTCTTCTGAATTTTATTGCTATAAATGAGTTTTGTTTGTTCTTGAACTTCGTTTAAATGGAACCATACAATATGAACTCTATATATCTCATTTCTTTTTTTGCATCTGTGAAAGTCATCATATTGTTTTGTGGCACACAAACTTTTTTTTTTTTAACTGTTGTTCCATACTTCATTGTATAGATATCTCATTATTTATTTATTTATCATTCTGTTGTTAATGAACATTGGTGTTGTTTTCAGTCTTTTTTTCTATTATAAATAAAGCTGATAGGAACATCCACACACAATTCTTTAAAAAATTATTTTATGGAAGCGTTGGTACATACATAGCCAGCCAACAAAAATCAAAACCCTAAAAAAGAAGACATGGATTTGGTACATTGATACATGTGACATGTAATACTAACCTAAGGGAGTTCATGTGATGTCTCTCCCCTGGTACAGGAGGCCAGAGATGTTGGGGGGTTTTCAAAAATTAGAAGAAAGCTGTATCCTAAGGAATGAGATAAACATGAATTAGAGAAATATTTTGAATTATTGCCTTTTTGCTAATCATGGTGCAATTACATAATTCTCTTTCTGTGATGACTTGCTGCTCACATTTTCAAGTGAATTGGGTGAAACAAACCAGATACTTCATGAAATTGATTATAATCTGTGGTATTTACAAGGGTTACAATTTCACCTAAGTACCACATAAGTGGTTTGTTTAAACATCTCAGTTATATTTTATGAGTTGGATTTCTTCTATAATTGGGAGGGAAATGAAGCCATTAAGACTTATTCTTTGGCACTGTCACCACTATTTCCATTAGTTTGTCAAATTAAAGATTATATAATGCTATTAAAAACAGCTGTTTGTATTAAACCAATTTCTCTAAAACGTAAACAAATGAGCTTTATTTCTTTTTCTTAAAACTGTCAGATCAACATATTCATGTAAGACATTGGTTCTCAAGGTGTGGTTCTGTATTAAAAGCATCAGTTTCAGCATCACTTGGAAACTTGTTGGAAATGCAAATTTCTGGACTTCACTCTATACCTACTGAATCAGAAATTCTGAGTCGAGGCCAAGTAATCTATATTTTAGCATGTGCTCCAGGTGATGCAGGTATGCTCTGAAGCTTGAGAACTATACTGATTTTTAATCATTGGAATCACCATGCAATTTCAGAGAGTACCAAAGCCTGAGTCCCACCTCCAGAATTCCTATTTAAATGGGCCGAGGTGGGATGGACTTTGAGATCTTTGAAATTCCTGAAGCAGTTCTAATGTGTGGCCAGAGTTGAGAACTATTTGTTTAACAGGATCAAAAGAAATAGCATCTTAGGCTTGCTAATTGTTGGTCACTGAAAGGAGTAAGATATGGAAACTATCACTTGCATTTTGAGATAAGTCTTCGATAATGTTCCTGTCTTCATCTGTGTCCAATTAAGAAAATTAAGTACCTCCAGAAAACAAGCAGACTACTGAGTGTAAGAAATGGCTCTTTCATTCCAGTTCAGTAGAAAATCCTTTAGTTAAGAAAATGTAAGTAGCCCATTCAGTGGTATACATGAAGAGGATACTGTAAAATAAACTTCTTGGTTAAAGAGAGAACTTTAGTCCTAAAGGGTAATCAGTTCTGGATCCTTCCTAGGTATAGAGAATCTGGAAAGAGTGCCACTATGGTTTGTATTTTTACATCTACTTCTTTAAAGCGAAACAATGCTACACGCCCCTGTTATCCTCAAATTTCTCACTTAAACTAAGACTCAACCAATAATAACTCTTGTTTTCTTTGTCTTAGAATGTGTTACTTTTCCGGGCTATAAGAGACATATATATATATCTTTAAAGATTTTATTTATTTATTTGACAGGGAGAGATCACAAGTAGGCAGAGAGGCACGCGGGGCGGGGGGGGAGCAGACTCCCCACTCAGCAGAGAGCCTGATGCGGGGCTCAATCCTAGGGCCCTGAAGTCATGACCTGAGCTGAAGGCAGAGGCATTAACCCACTGAGCCACCCAGGTGCCCCTAGAAGAGATATTTTTTGTGGGGTATGGGGGCGGTGGAGAGCTATAGATACTTTGGAAATCAAGATGGGAGGAAGAGCCATTCTCTAATGGCTTGATTAGAGTCACAAAATGTTATGTTTACCTATTGGTGAAACCTCCAACTATAAGCTCTCTGAATGTAGGGGGAAATTTGGTACAACTGCTTAACTAATTCTTACCCTGATAACATCTCTGTTATTCAAGTGAAGAGGAGGGACTGAAGTCAAGAAGGGGTTGTAAACCGGTTTGATGGAAGACATGTTTCTATAACTTTATATGAACTTTTTTGAGAGCTGTGTACATAGTAAAGGGCTATCCTTATCATTCCTGTGAAGACACAAGCAATATATTCTACTAAGATTTCCTAAGCTAGAGCAATCTGACATCTCTATCAATACAATTTCCTAAGACTCTGAAGGTCAAACTAGTTCACATTTCTCTTCCTTAAAACCTCCACCCCCAGCAGTTGTGAGTAACTCTAATAAGGCTTTGATAAGGCTCTGAGTGATGTGGACTGATCAGGGAAAAGGAATGCTGTTGCTTTGCTCTTCGTAAGGTATCTACAATATCTACAATATTCTTTGAATATTGGGGAACTAGTCTGGATCTTTTTCAGAATGACCCAATCAATGGCAAATGACTCAGTGATTTCTCTCTTCTAATTGGGTATTTGTTAATGTTAATGTGAATATCTAAGGAGACAAGAGAGCTATCTTCATCAGTTCTTCTTATTGGGATTCAGCCATGGGTTGCCTTAATAAGGGTTTCTCTTTAGTCAGAGATCTGTATGGGCATTTGATGAACATTTATAGGTTAAATAAACATGAAAATGATGGTGATAAGATTATTTAAATAATCAAGTATTGGCTGCCTAAGAGCACCAAATTTCAAAGGTATAAATCCTTCTTCTTGAATTGTTTATTAGAGATTGTATAGAAATCTAGAAGTTATGTAGTTGTAGTAGGATCCCTTCAAATGTAGGATGACCATGAGCCAGTAACATATTACCATATATTTAGCTAAATACAATTGAATTCATGTAGAAGTCCTCCTGGACTCCCAAGAATTGGGAATGTAATGAAAATTCCCTGTCCTAGCTTTCCAACTATTCTAACTTTTGGGTTTTACAAGAGTCTCTCACAGTAAAGATGTTCTGACTCAGTATAGAAGTTGATATGGTTCAAAGCAAGCCAGACATGTTTTCTTTCCATCAGCATCTAGAAAATGTTATTCCAAAGTGACCTCAGATTGTAAATATTTGTAGGATTTCCTGGAAATGAGCAAATTTGGAAGAAGACATTCTAGGTGGCACAGCAGAGCTGCTAAATTTGTTGGCCGCATTTGTGAGATACTGTGAGCTGAGAAGGAGGCCTGGCTTTCTCTCCCATGAGTTCCAGCAGGAGGGTGGTTGACCCAGGCCTTATTTTTTAAATTCTGATTGGGTAGTATATCCACTGGATAGTTTCATTACCAGGTGAAAATATCTGAGAGGGAAAACCCAACCATTTTTCTGACCGACTTCACCAGACCTACTAACATTAATGCTGTGAGACTCTGGATGCAATTTATTTTAAATGAGCAAAGTCCTGATATTTTAACACACAGTTCTCATTCTTTCCAGACATTGTCAGCATAGAAAAACATGGATCCTGGGAATGCTTGTTTCTTTCTCCTTACCAGCAGCTGGGTGGTCCAGCCCAGACCATTTGTTAAACATTATTGGAGACGATTGAGTAAGGATAAACACTTCTTGGCAGGAACAGGAATCAGGTATAGGAGCTGCTATATCCTGTGGGTGAAAATGGAAATTTAAATCTTCATTTAAAGTAGACTGTTTGTGATGATCCCTGAAGAAGACAGGTTCTTCTCTCAGATGATGAGGCATGACTTCTGAAAAATAATACCTCACCTCTGGTTTCATTTATTATTAGTTTTTGCCCCAAGTTTTTGTCATTTGAGGCAGTTGAGGCATTTACCCCTGGGTGGTATATATTTTTACTTCTTATGATATAACAGAATGTGGAACCCTGGCCCCCTCAGTCAGAAGTTCTGGCTTCCAGTATCTGCTCTGGGATTAGCCATCAGTGTCTTTCCATGTCATGTCTGCTCCACAAAATAAAGTTAGTCAATGATTCTTAATCTTTCAAGAATATAATGCAGATGAAAGTAACACCTGAAGAAGTGGTGGTGAATCTTTGAAGAAAGAATCTATGTAAACATCAGATAATAAATAAAGAATGATAAAAACGTCAAGCATCTGAATGTGGGCAAAAATAATTTAGAATGAAACCACATCTAACATATTTTTTAAATGCTATTTCCTGCACTATGTTTATCTTAGATGAATCTAATCCAGCCTAATACCACACATGTGCAGTGAACTCTGGAAGTCAGGGGTGGGGGCTAGAGGGAATAGGAGGTGTGGGGTGTCAGGGACTGGCTTTTTATGCCTCCAGTGGGAGCTGAGTGGTAGCAAAGAAACAAGCACATTGTTTTTCCCTTCTCTTTTTTTTTTTATTATGTTATGTTATATTGTATTATATATCACAGTATTATATTTATCACATATATTCATGGAAATTTTTAAAAATTTCTGTAATAAAAATGGTTCATTTCTTTTATTTATTTATTTATTTATTTATTTATTTTCAGCGTAACAGTATTCATTGTTTTTGCACCACACCCAGTGCTCCATGCAATCCGTGCCCTTTCCAATACGCACCACCTGGTTCCCCCATCCGCCCACCCCCCGACCCTTCAAAACCCTCAGATTGTTTTTCAGAGTCCATAGACTCTCTTGGTTCACCTCCCCTTCCAATTTCCCTCAACTCCTTTCTCCTCTCCATCTCCCCCTGTTTTGCCCTTTTCTAACGAGAACTAACTTAATGGGATCCTGCGTAAGTTAGAGGTCACTTACATTGTTGTCTTTATTATGACATTATAATTATTTGTGGGCATGCTTTTATTTTCTTCTTAATTGTCAAGTCTAAGTGTTTAAAGAGTGTACCTTATTCATCAGAGTAATTCTAGCATCTCACCAAACGTCTGGAAATAGTAGGTGCTCAAGAGAGTCTGACAAATAAAGAATAATGTTGCCTTCTGTTTAAGAGCCCAAACTCTTTACTAGGTATATTTCTAAACAATTTTACATGTGATTGCCCATGTTATCCCTACTATAGCCATGGCCACACCCTATTAGCTTTAGGCAATACAGATATAAAAGAGAGATTATTTGGGATATGTTATAGTCAGAAAAGTAGTGAAGTGTACATCCTCAGACTCTCTACACCCAGAGCCCTTAGCAAGGAACTGTCTCCACAGTGTTCTATATTGGTGGTTCTCAAAGTATATTTCAGGCTAGCATCAGTATCACTTGAAAACTTGTTATAAATGCAAATTAGCAGACACAGTCAGAGCTACAGACTTGGAAGCTCTAGGATTAGGGCTCAGAAATTTGTGTTTTGTCAAGTCCTCCAAGGGGTTCAATGCATGCTGAAGTTTCAAAATCATAATTCTGCATAATTGTGGTGAGAATGGGATTGGAGGAGAACATGCAGGGAATGCCTATGAGATTATAAACTAAGATAAACTCCCTCATCAAGGAAGTGGCCTTGTTAGAAGTGGATATGATAGGGGCACTTGGGTGGCCCAGCTGGTTAGGTGTCTGACTCTTGGTTTGGGCTCAGGACATGATCTTAGGGTCCTGAGAGAGAGTCCTGCATCTGCACTCTGTGCAGAGTCTGCTTAATATTCTCTCTCCCTCTGTCTCCCCTCCCTATGCTGTCTTACTCTTAAATAAATAAATAAATAAATCTTAAAAAAAAAAAAAAAGAAGTGGGTAGAATTAAGTTGGTTCTAGTATCAGCCTGTTCTATTGAGATAACTCAAGACCTGCTGAGCCATATCTCTGCTGGTTTAGTCAAAAAGGGAGAGGGAGAGTCTCCACAGCTATCCACATGCATTCCTCATTAGATGTGTGCTACCCTCCTTGCTCTACAGATATGGAAAATGAAGCACAGATGGAATGCCTAACTTGCTTAAGGTACACCATTGAGGGGTTGTGAAACCCTGATTCGAACCCACAGCCTCACTCTAGATCTGTGTTTCTCAAACTTGGTAGGTAGTAGAATCACCTAGGGCACCTGATAAACAGGAGTCCAGGCTCTGACCTACTTGAAGGATCCTGGGCCTCTGTGTTCCCTATAGCTCTCCAGGTGGTTTTGATGAACCCCACATTTTATGAAGCACTGTTCTAGAGGGCTCAAGTCTCATTAGAGAACACAGAAGAAACACAATAGCTCAGGCTACACCTCTATCTGAAACTTGGGTTCTTAGTTTGGGTCTTGGTATCAGCATTTTTCAAAGCTCCTAGGTGATCTCAGACATAACTGGGGTTGACGAACACTGCTCTGGGGTCCATGTTCCTAACCAACATGAGGTAGCAACCTACTAGTGAAGACACTATATCCAAACCACTGTTGCAATGCCTGGCAGGTAGTTATACTTGGTGCCTGTTGATCTAGAATTATTTTGTGGTCTTATATGTCTTAAATTACTGTTCTTCCCTAGATGGGTTTTAGGCGAAGTTTTGAAATATGATTTTTTTTTTGGGGGGTGGGGGTCCTCAGCAACTGTTTGTCTTCTCTTCCTTTTGGTCTCCTACTACTTTCTGGAGTATTTTGCACTCAGAAGTTTCCCATCACTCCCTGTTCTTTGAGGCTTTGCTATAGCTAGAAACACTTGCCAGAGTCTTGCTCTACTCAGGTCTTTTCTTAAATACTCCTCCCATCAAATTAGGTTATTTCAGTGGAGGCATAGTATAAATCTTTAGAGGTATCTCAGTGTTGTGCTTAAACCATCCCTAGAGTGTCTATTAAAATGTAAATTCACATTTGCACAGTCCTTATAAATCAGAATATTTGGGGTTACAGCTCAGACATCTGTCTTCCAATGTTTTCAAGTGATTTTTTTTTTTCACATTTGGGTTTGAAATTGATGCCTCTCAGCCTAACACAATGTCACGTAGACAGTAGACTTCCATAGACATCTGCTGAACTGACTAGAATGAGTGGCTAATTATGTGTCTGATGAAGTAATGTCTCCTGACTGATGTCAGGTATGTAACTTTTCAAGCAGTCTTTTACATTTAACAAAAACTGCCTAGGGCTACTGACCTTGATTTCTTACTACCATGGACCCCACTTTTACCTGTCCTTTCAGAAAGGTTTTCCAATAGAGCTCTTTAATCACATTTATTTATAGCCACTCCCCAGATTTATACCACAACAGACTCTATTGTTCTCCTTTCCCCACCCATTAAAGGGTACTCAAGGACATAGCAGGTGTCTTACTTTTCCTTCCAGCTGTGTATTCTCCACCTGTAGCCCAGAGAATCTGCCTCCTACATTTATAAATGTTATTAGGATTTTCTTATTGCCAGTTTCTGGGGTAGCATAACAAGGAGGTTTGCCCTGTATTTGGAATTGATGGTTTTTAAAAACTCAATTTCCAAATCAAATATCTAAATTGGCACCCAATTCCTAATTACCCATTGATTCTCGAAATATCCCATGAACTCCACCAAGAAGAAACGGGAAATGAACTAAAACAGGCCATCTGCCTACGGAACAGATGCTATTTGAAGGAGTGGTTTTAAAATTTCATTTTGGTTTTAAAGATTTGTTACTTGGAAGAGGTGGTGTGCTTGGCACTATTTTATTTTGATGGAAAAATAATTGTAGAGTATTAGTATTTTTCAAGAGAGTTTATTTTACTGAATCTTTCATGCTCACATTTTTGTTTTCAAATCTACACACAGTTTTCTACACTTAACAAGTATCATTTGAAGATCTACATTCCATTTTAAGCATCTTGAATAACTGAGTGGCTCTAGAGTTTCAAACCGTCTGTCCTTCTTGTGCATTAGAATAAACTGGGGACATTTGAAAAAATATTGCATCTCAGGTTCCACACCTAGGGCTTCAGGTTAAATTAGTCTTTGAGCTAGTCATCTGTATTTTTTTTTTTAAATCTTCCCAATTAAGTCTGTGAGATAGCCAGTGTAGAAAATATTGGACCAGAAATGAAGTTTTTGAAGGTAATTAATTTGATGGACAAGATAATGGACAATTCATTTTATAACTTTCTTTATGAGAAAAACTCTACCTCTTTTACTTTAAATTCTTCTCTATTGTCTTAATTTTTATACTAATGCAAACAACGTTATCTTAAATTAGTTTTGGAACAAGATGAGCATAAATATTTTGATTTTTAGAACAGAAACTGAATGAAGCATGCAAGAATCTGATTCATAACAGAGTTAAGAGAGTGAACATAAACTAAAATGTACAAGGACAAGGACAACACAAATTGAAGAATTCTTTTAAATTACAAAAATTTACTTAAAACTATAAGCACTAGACATTGGGTTTTGACTGCTTAAGGTTAAAGGATAGATAACATAATCCTGTGTTAGGGTTCTTTGGTTGCAAGCAACAGAATTCATTTTTGCTAACTCAAGCAGAAATGAATTTTTTTGGACGGACTTGGGGGTGGGATACAGGACTGAGGGAAAGACAAAAGAAGAAATGGAGGAAAAATTAAAAAAACCAAAGTTAGAAGGGCTGAAACCAGGCATTCCAGTGATTTCAGGAAGAGCAACCATACAACAGTTTTGTTAGGGATCTAAGTTTGAAATGAAAGATTTGTTCAGGGCTCAATGTACCAACTCCCAAAACACAAACTCCAATTTGTTCTGCTTAAATAATATGCCCACAAACTTGGCAGGAAAGGCCACGCACCTTGATTTATAGCCTCTCTAGGACTGGACCTAATGGGGAGAAATATTCCCCTCAAACGCTGTTACCAAAAGGTGGAAAGGGTGCTGTACAGCCAAACAAAACAAAACAAAACAAAAACACCACAAACACAAACAAAAATTATTTAGTCTCTCATTAAATAATTTTGATTAGAGGGCAAACTCAGAATTACAAGATATAATGTTTAGGGGCCATGTAAATGTTACTTATCATGGGACAACTTCATTCATTTATTCCTACAAAAGCTGGAGAAGTAAATACTGTTGTCTTACCTTTTGACAGATATGTAAAAATTAAGGCGTGGGGCCATTTCGTTAGCTGGCAAAGGTCACAGAAGTGACAGATGTCAATGCTGGGGTGCAAACTGAAAACTGTTAGATTCTATTGTCACGTACTTTACTGCCTACTAACATCTAAGAAGTTTAAGAATGTTAATATGAGAGAGAATCCAGTGAAAGATGGTAGATATCAAAAGAGAATAATGTTTCCTTTGGGGGAACTGGGAAACCTGAGGCAGGCTTGGTATATCTGGAAACACCATAATCTAAGGGAAGGCTGTGACAAAATGCATTTTAGGGAGAAATAAAATGAGTGAACAAGGGCTTAGAAGTAATACAAATGAATCTGTGATGGAAAGGCTAGTATGTAGCCTAACTTGGGTCTTGGTTTTGGATTTTATTTGTCCAGTAATAGGACACCACCAACATATTTTGATCAAGGCTAAGCAAGAGAGGCACAAGGGAATCTGTGTTTAAGAAAATTAGTCTGTGCTGTAGGGGCTTTGAGCCAACCATGGGATTGAGTAGATGGAAAGTGAAACCAGGGAAGGTGTGTACTAGTAAGCTGCCAGCAAGAGTAGAGGAGCACTGATAGGTTTCAGATACTGAGTAGATGTAAGGACGATGGTAAGAGTGAGGGAAATGTCAAAGATTCTAAGATTTTGGGCAAAGAAGGCAGGTTGATGGCAGTGTCATGTTTGGAGAAAGATGGAGATATTTGAAAGCCTTTGCAGATGGGGGACTGGTGCATGGAAAAATGGAGTGTCCTGGACATTGGGGATGGGAAGTTATGCATATGGAAGTGATGCTTGAATACATGACAGGAATCAGGGGAAGTGAGCTGTCGAGCTAACAGAGGTGAAAAATGATTAGAAGCATGCTAATGTAGCTTTGATATGTGCCCTAAAGTTAATCTGATCCAACCCTGATTTTGTGTATAAGTCAGAGTTCATTGAAAGCTCTTTTTAATAGAAAAGTTCTAGTTTTTAAACCAGTCACCAAAGTAACATATTTTATATTTCAAGCTTGAAATATTTCAGACAAGTTGAATTCATCTTTCTCCTTAATCAAATCCATGTTTCCTTCATTTTCTAAAACTCTTATGTTGATGGGGTTGATGAGAGAGGAGGATTCTGAGTAGTCATCTAGGCTACAAATAGGTAGTTACTGTATAGCAGAGCTGGGAAATACCGAAGAGCTTTATATTGGTGAGTTGACTCATTTTACACATGTAAGGAAGATGTTTTTCTGTCCATTGATTCTGAAGACGTAGGGAGTATTGGACACTGAAGGTGTCATCAGGAATCTAGGTAAGGTCGATGTAGTCTCACCAGGGCACTTCTGAGCTTGTGTGGAATGAAGAGAAGGGCCTCACACTGCCTGCCTTGTTTTTCCCAGGCATTTGCGCAGCTTACCCTTGGTGTTGAGTATAAGAATGCTGGCATGTTTACCTCAGAGCTAGATTGCCAGTATTTTAATTTTCAGAAGTTAAAAATATAATTCTCATATAAATACAGAATAAACACTAATTGACGTATAACTCATTAATTGGGGGGTGAGAACTTTGGCAAAGCCAGTCAAAGAGCCTTTGAGGCTCTAGGGTAGATAGAGTCAGTCCTTTGGGAAAGGCATACTAAAATTAAGATTTTATTTTTGAAGACAGGATCAAAACTGTTTGAAGTCCTATAGGACAGTACTATCCTAACTTTTGGGACTGTCTTGTCTACAAAATAATGATAATTGATAACTCTAAAGGATCAATATGTAATTATCAATGTCTACAAGTTAACTTGTGACCTGGGCCCTTACTGAGTGAAAATAGCAGGAAAAGTTGGCAAATTACAGTGAACAAAAATCCACTGGCCACCTATTTTTAGAAATAAAGATTTTGATAAAAAAAGTTTCTTTGGAACAAAGCCATGTCTGTTCAATTAAGTGTTGTCTTTGGCTGTTTTGTGCTTAAACGGTAGAACTGAATAGTTGTGACAGAGAGTCATAGGTAGCCCCCAAAGCTTAAAATTTGTTCTTTCTGGCCCTTTAAAGGAAAAGTTTGCTGACTCCTGGACTAGAAAATGAAATAATCTTTGGTTGGGCTCTTCGACAATAAATATGAACATGCAATTATCATTCTGCCTATTTCACACTTTTTGAAATTTCAACAAGAGAAGGGAATGAAAATCTTAATAGTAGAATTCTATGAGAATGGGGAATAGCAGAGTCTAAATTATCTTGTATACTGATTGGAAAGGTCAAGAGTTATCTCCACGTTCCTAGTCATGATCCAGTTTCACGTATATCATTTTCTTTCTTTTTTTTTTTTTTTTTTTAAGATTTTATTTATTTATTTGACAGAGAGAAATCACAGGTAAGCAGAGAGGCAGGCAGAGAGAGGAGTAAGCAGGCTCCTTGCGGAGCAGAGAGCCTGATGCGGGGCTTGATCCCAGGACCCTGGGATCATGACCTGAGCCGAAAGCAGAGGCTTTAACCCACTGAGCCACCCAGCCGCCCCTATCATTTTCTTTATACAGACCCAGCAGCTTAGGATAGCCACAGCAAATAGTCTGGCTAAGGTACCATTCTGGGGTCCAGGAGATCCACATTCAGACAGGAGTTCATTGTTTTGAGGCATTTATTTGGGTCCAGGGTGAACTATGTTTTCAACTCCTCAAACACTCATCACCTCCCTTCTCAGGAATGGCCTTAGAGATGAATCACAAGTCCTGCCTGCAGAAACACTGAATTCAGACTTAAAGTCCATTTGCTTGGGAGACAGAAAACCTGCCTAGTCCTGTGAGAGAGACTGAGACTAGATGAACCCCCCCTTCCCCCAAAATCTGCACTATACTTCAAGTAATACTCCCCCCCTCCCCAGATGAAATAAGGAGCCTGCTCTTCAACAAAATTGCCACTTTAATTCTTGTGAGGCAGCACAACATTGGCTCTTCTAGAATTTAACAGATCAAAAAATCACTGAGAACATGATTATCTTTCTCACTTGAGTTGGATGCTTCAAGCATTAGTTGTTATCACCATTGGTACACTTGTTTTTACTGTTCCTTATATGTTTCATTGTATATTGTTATAAGCATATTTGAAAGTAATGCTGGAGAGGTTGAAACAAACTAAATGCCTATGGTAGGTGAATAGATTTTAAAAATGTGGCTTATACAAACAGTGAAATAGTATTCAGCCTTAGTTTAATAAAGGGAAGCACAATAAAAAAAAAAAAAAAAAAAAAGGAGATTCTGTCATAAACTACAATATGGATGAACCTTGATGACATTTTGCTAAGTGAAATAAATCAGTTGTAGAAAAACAAATACCACCTAATTCTACCTATGTGAAGTATCTGAAGTAGTCAGATTCAAAGAAAGAGAAAGTAGAATGGCTGTTGTCAGGCCTAGGGGCTGGGAGAAAAGAGAAACTGCTGTTCAATGGGTAGAGAGGTCTAGTCATGCAAGATCAAAAACTTGTAGAGGTCCATTGTACAACAATGTACAAAAATACTGTACTTTAAACTTAAAATATTGCTTAGAGAATAGATTTCATATCATGTATTATTTTATCACAATAAAAAATTGTGCCATTTATATAACCATGTATTCCTTTTTAAATCATTGTAAAAATAGATTATTGTGCAATAAGGAAACATAGATAGGCCTCTGTCTCTAGGTATGGAGATCATGCACCATTGTTTAGATACTCAAAAGTAACTGAGGGTTTTAAATGTAAACCCTAATCAGAGACTACTGGAAACTTTCATAGGAATAGTGGCATTTAGGTTCCTATATTTGAGTTTTTTACCAGGTATGCAATTGTTGAATGAGGAGGGCAAATTAAGAGTTTGGCTCCAATCTTGGTATTTCAATGGGGGATTTCAAAAGTTACTTAGAGTAGTAGGTGTTGCTTAGAGTGAATATCATCATACAAATGAATATCTACACCCAAATAAACTCAGGTGGTCAGAAGTGTAGTGGAAATGATATGTCCATTTAAAAGACCCAGTTCTTTATAAGGTGCAACTACAATTATCTTCAAGCTACTAATAATAGACTCTTACTATAATGACCATGTAAGTTGTCACTGAATTATGAGAGAAAACCATGAAAGGTATTAAGTTCAATGAGATAAAATTCAAAATCCACAATGGCTACAGAGTCCCAAGATTAAATGGTACTTATGTTGGATTCCACCAAGTTTAAAGCACAGACAGAAGTCTTTTATGACCCTTACCTATCAAATGACAAAAGCAAAATCATAGATAACCAAGTTTGAAGTTGCAGATTTCTTCATATATTATGAATCCAGTGGTATCTTGAAATAAGGCCACTTCCTTTTATTATTATAGGTTAATTGACATAGCAACTATAGATAGAGTTTAGAAGATCCATTCATGCTTACAGTAAGAATCCAATCAAACCCCTGACCAAAATTCTCATTCTTACTATTCTCAAGGACTAAGGAAGCAATGACCAAAATTATATAGTATGGCATAATATTTTATATAGTTCCAAATACTATGCTTGGCCTAAATCTTTAATGGAAAATAGCTACAGTTAAGTGGATGGGAGATTCTTTTCCTTTTAATTTCAGGTATATTAATTCCAATACTATTCAAAGTATAAGTATAAAGTGTAAAATGTTTAGAAGTATGAAATATTTAGAAACTTCAAAACCACATATTAATATCATTAAGAAATCTGTAGTAGTTTAGTATTTTATGGTTTTGTAATGTTTAAGATTATGTAGCCTATTAGAATACAGAATAAGTCCAGTTTTAAAATTTAATAGCTTGATATTTCATTTCTTTTTAGAACTTAATAATATCCCATTGTCTGGAGGTACCACACTTTATTCATTCCTTGGTTGCCGTCAAGTTTTGGCAATTATGAATGAAGCTACTATTAATATCCATTAACATGTTTTTGTGTGGACATAAGTTTTCATCTCCTTCAGTTAAATACCAAGGAGCTCAATTGTTGGATAGTATCATAAGAATTTGTTTAGTTTTCTAAGAAAGTGCCAAATTATCTTTCAAAGTTACTGTACCATTTTGCATTTTGACTAGCAATGAAAAAGAGTTCCTGTTGCTCCATATCCTCGCCAGCATTTGGTGGTGTCAGTGTTTTGGATTTGGACCTGTCTAGTAGGTCTTTCACTCATTTAAAAAATAAAGTTGTTAATTTACTTATTTTTGAGTTTTAAGAGTTCTTTGTACATTTTGGATAACAGTTCTTTAACAGATAGGTCTTATGCAAATATTTTCTTCTAGTCTGTGGCTTGTCATTCTCTTGGCAGTGTCTTTATAAAATAGAAAATTTGAATTTTAATGAAGTCCAGCTTATCAATCTTCCTATCATGAATCTTGTCTCTGATTTTGTAAAAATGCATAACCATATCCATGTTTCTTTTGTGCTATCTCCTAGGAGGTTTATTGTTTTGCATTTTACATTTAGGTCTGTTTTGCATTTTGAATTAATTTTTGTAGAGGATGTAAGGTCTGTGTTTTGATTTATTTTTGCATAGGGATGTCCAATTATTCTAGCACCATTTGTTGAAAGCACTGTTTGCTTCATTTGTATTGCCATCACTGCTCCCTCCCTCTATCTATGTCTATCTATCTAATCAGTTGACTATATTTGTGTAGATCTATTTCTGGACTCTATTCGGTTCCATGATCTACTTGTCTGTTCTTTTATCAACATAATACTGTCTTTATTACTGTAGCTCTTTAGTAAGTCTTGAAATCTTACTATGTCAGCCTCCACCTTTGTAGTTTTTCATCACTATTGTGTTGGCTATGCTAGGTCTTCTGCCTCTCCTTAAAAACTTTAGAACTCATTTGTCAATATCTACATAATCAACTTGCTGGGATTTTGACTGGGATTGCATTGAATCTTAGATCAAGTTGAGAACTGAGTTCTTGGCCATACTCAGTCTTTTTATCCATAGAGGTGGAAAATTTCTCCACTTATTCTTCTTTGATTTATTCATCAACATTATATTGTTTTTCTCATATAGGTCTTTATTTTTTTTTTTTATTTTTATTTTTTTAAAGATTTTATTTATTTATTTGTAAGAGAGAGAGAGTGAGAGCGAGCACAGGCAGACAGAGTGGAAGGCAGAGTCAGAGGGAGAAGCAGGCTCCCTGCGGAGCAAGGAGCCCGATGTGGGACTCGATCCCAGGACGCTGGGATCATGACCTGAGCCGAAGGCAGCTGCTTAACCAACTGAGCCACCCAGGCGTCCCTCATATAGGTCTTATACATATTTTGCTAGATTTATACCTATATGTTTCATTTGGGGATGTTAGTATAGGTATAATTCACTGATTTTTTTTCACTAATAATTTCTTATTTTGTTTCATTGATTTCTGCTCTAATTAGTATTTCTTTACCTGTGCTTGCTTTGGATTTGACTTGTCTTCTTTTTCTAGTTCCATAATACAGAAACTTACATTATTAATTTTAAATCTTTCTTCTCTTTTAAAATATTTTTATTTAAATTCTATTTAATTAATATATAGTATATTATTAGGTTCAGAGCTATGTATGCATTCCATGCTACAAAATTTCCTCTTAGTACTTTCACTGTGTTCCATACATTTTGATAATTTTTTTTTCATTTTCATTTGGCTCAAAGTATTTCATTTCACCTGAGATTTCTTATTTGACCTGTAAGTTACTTAGAAGTGCATTGTTTAATCTTCCTGTATTTTTGGAATTTATTGTTTTTTCTATTATTGATTTCTAGTTTCATTACATTGTGGTTTGGGAGCAGATATTACACAATTTATTTTAAAATTGTTAAGGTGTATTTTATGGCCCAGAATGTGGTTCATCTTGGAATGCTCCATATAGACTTGAAATAAATATGTGTTCTGCTCTTGTTGGTTGACTTATCTAAGATGGCAATTATATCTTGTTGACTGAAAGTGTTGTTGAGTTAACTATGTCTTTACTGACTTTCTGCCTGTTGGATCCATCCATTATTGATAGAGGGGTGTTGAAGTCTCCAATTGTGATAGTTAATTCATCTGTATCTCTTTGCAGTGCTGTAAGTTTTTCCCTCACATGATTTTATTTTCTGATGTTAAGTGCTTACATGTTAAGAACTGTTATGTCTTCTTGGAGAATTGATCCTTTTATCTTTACGTAGTACCCTTCTTCTATCCTGATAACTTTCCTTGCTCTGAAGCCAGCTTTGTCTGAAATTAATATAGTTATTCCTATTTTCTTTTGATTACTATTGGCATGTTATGTTTTCTCTATCCATTTGTATATCTATATGTGTCTTTATGTTTAAAGTGGATTTCCTGTAGACAACACATAGTTGGGTTGTGTTTTTTTTTTTTTTTTTAAACAAGTCCATTCTGGCAATCTCTGTCTTTTAATTGATACATTTATATTATTTATGTTCAAAATTATTGTTTATATAGTTGGATTAATATCTATCTTATTCATTATTGTTTTCTATTTTTGCCCTTGTTCTTTGTTCCTATTTTCTACCCTTTTTCTGAAATTTTTAATGAAGATTTTATTTATTTGAGGGAGATGGGAGAGAGAGAGAGAGAGAGAGAGAGAGATTGAGACTGAGCACAGGGACAGGGGGAGGGGCAGAAGGAAAAGCACACTCCTCACTGAACAGGGAACCCAAGGTGGGGCTTGATCCCAGGACCTGGAGATCAGGGACCTGGAGATCTTGACCTGAGCTGAAAGCAGACACTTGAATGACTGAGGCACCGAGGTGCCCCTCTGCCTTTTTTAATTTTTTTTTATTTTTAAGTAATCTCTACACACAATATGGGGCTTGAACTCATAACTCCAAATCCAAGAGTCAGATGCTCCGCTAACTAAATCAGCCAGATGTCCCCGACTTTTGTGGTTTAATTGAACATTTTGTATGTTTCAATTTTCCCTCTTTTCTTAGGATATTGTTATATTCCTTTCTTTCATTTTCATTTGTAAGTGATTTCTCTTGAATTTGCGATATACATTTACAACTAATCAACGTACATTTTTTTAAATATTCTATTTATTCACTTGCCAGAGAAAGAGAGAGAGAGCGAACAAGCAGGGGGAGCAGCTGGCAGAGTGAGAAGGAGAAGCAGTCTTCCCGCTGAGCAGGGAACCTGATGCGGGACTTGATCCCAGGACCCTAAGATCATGAACTGAGCTGGAGGCAGCTGCTTAACCGACTGAGCCACCCAGGCATCTCCCAAGTACACTTTCAAGTAACACTATACTACTACATGGGTATTGTGAGTCTTTTTAAAAACAAAATAATCCTAATTCTTATATTCCATGTCTTATATTATTGCACCATTCATTTCACTTATATATAAGCATACACTAGCATATCTGTATATCTTTCTATATATGAGCTATACATATACCAACATAATTGAATGTATTTTTGGTATTAATTTGAACCAAATGTTGGTTATTATATCAATTAAAATAAGAAAGATGAAAGTTTTTATTTTACATTCATTTAATTCTTCCTTGAGGGTTTCCTTATTTTGTGTAGATCTGAATTTCTATCCTCTATTATTTTCCCTCTAAAGAACTAGTTTTCACATTTCTTGCAGGACTATTATACTGGCAACAAACTTCCTCAATTTTTTTGATCTGTGAATGTCCTTATTCACAGGATAATTTCACAGGATACAGAATTCTAGGTTGTTGGGGGTGTTTTTTGTTTCTCAAGCCAGTCTTCCCTGGCTTGAATGGTTTCTGAGGATATGTTTCTTCTCCTTGTTCCTCTGTATGTAAGGTGTTTTTTCCTTCTCAGTTCTTTCAGGAGTTTATCTTTGATTTTCTGTTTGAAAATTACATGCAAATGTATAGTGTTATTTTTGTTTTTGTCATTTATCTTACTGGTTGTCCCCTGAACTTCCTGAATCTGTGGTTTGGGGTCTGACATTAGTTTGGGGAAATTTTCAGTCACTGTTTGAAATACATCGTCTATTCTTTTTTCTCTTTTTTTCTCTTCTGGTATTGCCATTACATATGTCATACCTTTTTAAAATGTCTCACAGTCCTTGGATACTCTGTCCTGGTTTTTGTTTTTGTTGTTGCTGTTGTTCTCTTTTTCTGGTTTTCAAGGACTCCATTGATATATCCTCTCACTTAGAGATTGTTTTCTCAGCCATGTCTACTTTATTGATGAGCCCATCAAGGCCATTCTTCATTTCTGTTATAGTGTGTTTTATCTGAGTATTTCTTCTTGTTTTTTTTTCCCCCTTAGTATTTCTCTCTCATTTACATTGGTCTTACATTGCTTATCGGTTCTTGCATGCTATCTAATTTATCCATTAGATTCCTTATAATTTATCCATTAGATTCCTTAGCATATCATAGTTGTTTTAAATTCCTGGTCTGATAATTCCAACATCTTTATCATGTTTGGTTCTGATGCTTGCTCTATCTCTTCCAAATGTGGCTTTTTGTTTGCTTTTTGAAATGTCTTGTAACTTTTTCTTGATAGCCAGACATGATGTACAAGTTAAAAGGAACTCCTTGCCTGGGTGGCTCAGTGGGTTAAGCCTCTGCCTTCGGCTCAGGTCATGACCTCAGGGTCCTGCGATCAGGCCCCACATTGGGCTCTCTGCCTAGCTCTCTGCCTACTTGTGATCTCTCTCTGTCAAATAAATAAATAAAATATTTAAAAGAAAAAAAAAGGAGCTCCTGTAAATAGGTCTTTGTAATATCGTGAAGTATTGGGGGAAGGAAAGCATTCTATAATTCTATGATTAGGTCTCAGTCTTTTAGTGAGCTTATGCCTTTGGACTATGGAATTCACAAGTCTTTCACACGTTTCCCCTGCCCCTTAGATGGGATGGGGATGGCTAAACTAGGTTGGAGTGAGGTATTTCCCTCTACCTAGGTTAGTTAGGGTCTGATATTACCCAAGCAAGTTAGGCTCTGGTTAGCCAGTTTCTTCTGAGTGCAGTCTTTGTTAGGAAGAAAAGTATACTCTGCTCTATGGTAGGATGGTTTCTTATTACCCTCCCCTACTGAAAGCAGGAGTGGATTTTTCACTAATATTTAATGTGGGATCCTGGTCAGGCTCCTGAAAGTAAATTTCACAATATTGGGGGTCTCTCTCCCAATACTGGGTTTCTTTGGAGTATTTAACTCTTATGCTTCCCTACTGTGAGGTTTCAGGAGTTTGTCAGTCACTTACAGTTCAGGGTTTTCTATTCCTACACTGGATCCTGAGGTAGTTTCTGCTTGTGAGTCTGTGTTTTCTCTGGTAAGCTGTGATTCACTGTATTTGTCTGTCTCTCCACTTTTGGGGGAAGAGGTTTGCCCTGTGTTTTCCCCTCTCTTAAAATTCCAAGAAGAGTTACTGAATTTTCAGTTCCTTCACCTTTTTATTTGTTGTTAGGATGGAGTGGAAACTTCCAAGCTCCTTGCATATGAACTGGAAACTGGAAACTGGAAGTACCACCATTGAATTAAAAAAAAATATATATATATATATTTTGAAATAATTGTAGACATGCAGGAAGTTGCAAAGACATTATAGTCCTCCTGTGTATCATTCACCCAGTTTCCCCAAATAGTGACATTTCACCAGTGAGTAATAGTAATTATAGTTATAATTATTATTATTTTTAGGGAGAGGGAAAGGGCAGGGGAAGGGGTAGACAGGGAGGGAAGGAGACACTCTTAAACAGGCTCCACACTTAGTGTGTAGCCTGATGAGGGGCTTGATCTCACATCAGAGAGATCATGACCTGAACTGAAATCAAGAGTCAGACACTTAACTGACTTAGCCACCCAGGTACCCCTCATCAATGAATATTTATCAAGCAGTTAAGAAAAAAAAATAACAGAAATCTTACATAAACTTGTGGAGAATAAAGTCCTCCCATCCCAGCTTTCTTCATGAGGCCACTCTCATCTTGATACCAATATCTGATCTTTTAAAAATGCTTATAGGGGAAACTATGAACCAGTCTCTGAGTCAAAAAATCCTAAACAAAATATTTTAAAAAATGCTATCCAGTGACTTAGAGAAATGAAACATATCATGACCAGATTGGGTTCATACCAATATACAAGGGCGATTTAGGATTTTAAAGTCAATGATTTCATTATTAACAGATATCAACCATATTAAATAACAGATAAAAGGAATAAAATTATGAGAAGATATCTGTGATTAAATTTAAATCCACATATAAAAGAAACCCTAAGTAAACCAGAAGTGAAAGGGAACTTCTTTAATCTCTAGTGTATCTCCAAAAAAACCAACAGCAAATATACCACAAAGAAATGTTAAAGCTTGCCCACTGAGATCAGGAACAGTGGAAAATATTTTATTTTATATTCTCATAGTGCTATCTCAAGAAGAAATGACTATTTTAGGGCAGTTGGACTATTTCTTTTCACAGGAGATGCAAAAATCAATGGGCAGTATTTAGAAGTAGGCCTGCCAACAGGAGTTTCCTATGAAGAAATCCATTGTCTTTTAAAGGAAAGGGTTTGACCAAAAAACGCAATGACCTAATCCAACTATTTTAAATGGCTTAATTGTATGTTTTGTTCTATTTGGATTGGATGGTAACTATGAAATTAAAGATGATGCATTTTGTTAATGTTGAAATCTGGCTGGACTATGATTAATGAGATGGCTCATATTCTAGTCACATTGATTGCCTTAATCATGGTCCATCTATTTTTTCATACATTAATTATAACACAAATTTGTGTATTTTTTAGTAGATTGCCATTTTCTACACAAGGGAATAAGCCTAACTTAGATTAATTGTTAAGAAAATCAATTTCATGAAACTCTCTGATACTTATCATCCATCTTCTTGGGTTTATATCATTGAGTAAAAGTGATTAAAAAGTTTCATTTTCTATTCCACATTAAGGTAAAACCTCGAAAAAGCTTTACATACCTAGAGACAAAAGTGAATTTTCCCACATCTTGTGACTAGTCTAGTTACCCTTTGTCTATTTAATTTTACTGTAATAATATAATTTTGATATTAGGGATTTTAGAGGTCAACTCCTTTCCCAATGCTTTGCTAAATAGACTAGACTGTTTGAATGAAGTGAACTATTTCAGGAAGTTTACTCTTCTGCTAAATATCTAATTGCTGGGCAATTCTTCCTTTTATTTCTCTGAAGATTCAAATATATTCTTCCTGGGTAGAGTTGTATGTCTAATTCTCTGATTATTCACTTTCCTTATCACATTGGTACATCCTTCCGTTTACTAACTTCAGGGGCCTATTGTGATTCCACATGTTGAATTTTGTTTTCTTGTTTACTTATTTTAGTTAATCTAGTGATCCTCATCTCCAATAAGACAAATGCCTTAGCATTGTTCCCTCAGCTACTGTCTCAACAAGTAGACACAATCGAAGATCTTCACAGGTAGAAAGTAATATGGTACACCCACACTGGAGAACACTGCCATATTAGAGTTTTTCAAAATTTTCTCCTCTGGGTACTAACAATGGACCCCAGACCTTCATAGTCCTCTCCTAAAAATTTTCATACATAAAATAACATGGAAAATGATCTTTTCCTTTGTGGCCTTACATAGTAACACATCAGTGAACTAGCACATCAGTAATAAGAGCTTCTCTTTTATGAAGGCAGGGATAATCTCTCTCTTAGTAGCTAGGTGGATAGAACATAGTGCCAAGCTTGGCAGGAAGCTAGAACTAGATCCACTCTCATGGAATGGATAATGGAACAGACTAGAGAGTGCCTTCTCTGAAACGGTCACACCAACATCCATGATGGTTGCAGATATTCCAGGGTTGGTGACAAGTCAGATAAGCCTACTGTCTGTCAGTTTTCCTCCTTCGGTTAAGCCTCAGCAGCGCTTCTTGGCTGGAGTGGCTAGTGAGAGGCCAGAAACTGATACAGAAACTGGCTCCACAGTCACCGATTGACATTCCTTCTCTACTCTTTGGTTCTAGGTTGACCCTTGACCCTTCAGCTTGGTGCTCAGTGCAGATGAAGAGTTCGTGCAGGTTTTAGGCAGTGACAGATAATAACTGCTTTGTGTTGCTTATTATGACCTGGTTTCTAAATATCCTGCTCTCAGAAAACCTACCACCTCTCTGTTTTCAGATGATTTGTGCATATCATTGATAGATTTGATATTAAAAATAAAAGTTCATATCAGATCATTGATTATAAAGACAATAAAGGAAGAATTATATGTGCAAAGATATAAAATGCCCTCTGTAAATCAAGTGGCAGGGGAAAAGGAATGAAGAAACTTTAATTTTGTTCTATAAATTTTTAAAAGAAATCTGAAAAAACTGCCATGCTAAGTCAAGAGATTAACATTCCCGTATAAAATAGAGTTGTGGTGGGCCAAAAATTTCTGCTACTCAAGCCGTAGAAGAATTATATATGATGCTTTAATTGGTAACAAAATTTGAGCCAGATTCTCACAAAGACTATAGGTCTGGCCCAGATGGCTCTGCTCTGGTTCATAGCAGTGGCGATTTTGCCATGAGATTTTAAATATTTAAGGAAACCGACTTGAAGAAGTTTTTCTCCTAGCTTTCAAAAATCCAAATTTGGATGTTCTAAAAGCATGCTAGAAGAAATATTTGAAGGTGATGCACTTTAAAAGCGCTTCCGTTTCACAAAATGAGGTCCATGTATGCATATGTGTGTGCCTATGCATATAATGTATATATTTATACATATTACATATATGCATATAACATGTAGCATACATATATGCACACATCGTCTGTGTATAAATGGACACTTTGCAATTTTGTGAAATGAATATACACACTTGTAACTGGTTGTTATTGTAGAACTAACAGATTAGACATTCAAAATATAAAGTCATAATGATAAGAGATGGCACTCTGTTGCCAAAAGGTTATCATTCCTACTCCTACACACCTTCCTTAGTTACTCTTTTGGTTATTCTTTTTGGGTTATTCCCTATTGCCAAACTTTTCAAACACTGCCTAGCACGCAGCCCTCAGTTATATCAAATCCATTGCAACAGAGCTTCAGTTAACTTGTCCTTCCTTATTCCACTGTCCCCTAGGTTTTCTTTGACCAATTTGTTGCCTGAATAGGTCAGAGAAACAGAACAAGTCATGGAGAAACCCCTGGAGAATCAATAAATCTTACATACACTTTTCCCAAGTTGCCTAAAAAGTTTGGGTCCCAGACAAATTTTGGTTTTAGCCAAAGAGTATAATGCATAGGAGTGGGAGTTAGGTTAGTATAATGCATAGGAGTGGGAGTTAGGTCAGTCAGGCAGTGGGAAAGAGGTAAACTACAATAGAGATATCAATAGGGGTGTGTTTTATGTGTCAACTCCTATTAATTAAAAGTAGCTGCTTGGAGTGCTGTGTTGAGAAGGGTTCTGAGCCAAATCAGACTTAAGAGGAAATAGTGCTCTGAAACACTATTAATAATTCCAATGTGCATGGGCAGTGTTCTTGTCAAAAATTTACCATTCTTTTTTCCTTTATCCATGTTTCTCAACCTTTTGCCCCCTCCCTACCCTGGGGATATTTGGCTATGTGTAGAGATGTTTTTAGATGTAAAAACTAGCCTAAGGATTCTATTGGTGTTAAATGGATTAGAGACCAGTGACATGCAGAGGGCAGCTACCCACAATAAGGAATTATCTGATCCAAAATATCAGTAATGCTAAGGCTAAGGAAACTTGTCAGATACTATTGCCACACAGAACTACACTGTCTCATGTTGTTTTTTTTTTTCCTTTACCTACATTTTTAATTGCTTAACATTTTAGGAAAACTAGAAGCCATAATTTTAGAAGAGGCAGTTGTTTTCCATTAAAAAAAAAAAATACAAGTAAAGGTGATCTGAACTCATAGCTGAACTCAAAGTAGGCAGCATTGGAACTTCCATGATGGATTTCTGTTGTCCCTTTGTCATGGTCTGAAATCCAGATCCTCCTATGGGAGAGGTTGCCTGTCTGCCTTGTTTCACCAGTATCAAAGTTACTAGCAGAGAGAAGAACCCACTTTGATTGGTCTGAACAGACATGCAGTTTGCTAAAAGGATATTCGGTAGTTAAAAGATTTCCAAGAGGGCCAGATAGTCAGAGATAGAAGCCACATGTCCATGGGGTACCTGGGTGGCTCAGTGGGTTGAGGCCTCTGCCTTCAGCTCAGGTCATGATCCCAGGGTCCTGGGATCGAGCCCTGCATCGGGCTCTCTGCTCAGCAGGGAGCCAGCTTCCTCCTCTCTCTCTCCACCTGCTTCTCTGCCTACTTGTGATCTCCGTCTGTCAAATAAATAAATAAAAATCTTAATAAAAGCTACATGTCCAGGAAAAATGTACAAAAACTGTGGGAGTCACTGAGGCAAAGAACCCAACACTGTGTGGGACCCAGAAACCAGTGACGCCTACCCATGATGCTGTAAGACAAATTGACTTCAACCATCCTTGATATCCTTCATCAAAGATGGACTCTTTCAGACAATCCCTTTCTCACACTGCTCTCTTATAAACTGGTCTCACTCATGTGCATCACTTTGTTGAAGGGTTGTTATACCTGTGCTTTTGCTGCAAAAGCAGCTGGAAAGTAAATTTTGGCTTACAGTGTGAAAAGTTGTTTCAATGATGCTGGGCAGTCACAAACAAGTGAGATATTCATTCTATTGCTTTTCCGTACTATCAAAATCAAAGCATATACAGTTGACCCTCAAACAACATGGGTTTGAACTGTGAGTCTCCATTTATATGCTGATTGTTTTCCCAATCATTTATAGTACAGTGCTGTAAATGTATTTTCTTCTACGATTTTCTTAAAATTTTCATTTCTATATATTCATTTCATTTCTATACAATATATAATACATATAGCATACAAAATGTGTGCTAATCAACTGCTTATGCTGAGTCAATGTGGATACAATAAAACTATGTCCTGGTCTTAGTATAGATCTTCCTCAACAAATGATGGGGTTATATCCCTATCAACCCACTGTAAGTTGAAAATATTAGAAGTTGAAAATGCACTTACTACACTTAATCTACCAAGCATCATAGCTTAGCCTACCGAACTTTAAATGTGTTCAGAATGATTACATTAGTCTACAGCTGGGTGAAGTCATCTAACACAAAGCAAAGCCTATTTCACAAACAGTGTTGAATACCTCATGTAATTTATTACATAAAGTGAAAAACAAAATTATTGTATGAGTACAGAATGGTTGTAAATGTATTAGTTGTTTACCCTCATGATCACATGGCTGACTGGGAGCTGTGGCTTACTACTGGCCAGCATCATGAGGGAGTATGGTTGGTGCTGCATATCACCAGCCCAGGAAGAGATTAAAATTAAGATTTGAAGGACGATTTCTATTAAATGCTTATTACTTTTGCACCATCTTGAAATGAAAAAATTGTGAAACCATCCTAAGTCGGGAACCATCTATACTTAAAGCAAATCTAAAAAATTCAATCAGCCAGTTTGATATCACCCAGAACTAGTTAAACATTTTTATAATCTTTCAAGAAGGCAATTTAGCATAGTATATAATTTGGACTCTAATCAGGAACTGTTTGATCTAGGTACTATTAATAGCCATTTCATAGAGGAGGAAAGTTAGGCACAGAAAAAGTAAATAATTAGCCTTAGGTCACATAGATTATAAGGAATACCAACACTAAAACCAGGTCATTTGCTTGAGTCCACACATTTAATCACTTTTTTAACTTGTAATTTTATACTTGAAGATAATGAGGTTCTGGATATTAAGGAATTTGTTCAAAGTTACATAAGTAGGATTTGAACTCAGGCAGTTGGATTCCATTTTGGACACTATATATATTTTTTTAATTGTTACATTATGTGGCACTTTAATAGTGGGAGAATTGTAGCCCATTCCTATCAAATCATGATTAATTGTGTAATACAAAGTAAACAAAGGTGTGTAATCATGAAGTTTACTTAAATTTATATATTAAATTCTATGTATAAAAACTGTAGTTGTGGCAATATGTGATATTCAAATGTAAAAGAGTGTTCTGCCCACCAGATGACATTGCTCCATTTTGATTGGTGGAAACAAATAGGGAACATGTCCTATCCAGAAATCAACAAAATATATGACTTCAGCAGGATCAAGACTGTGTTCTATTTTTGTCAGTTCTGGACGATCTCTAGAACCTTCCCATGGTCATCACAGTTTACAGCCTACTCAGTAGACACCTTCTGTATTCCACTCCACCCCCAAATTATGATCTCCCACCTCTCTGCCCTTATTAATGTCATGCTGATTTTTTTTCAAGTAGTACGGTATTTCCCAGAGGGATTCTATTGGTATTTTGGGAAACAAAAAGTTTTATTACATGTTTTTTAAATTATTGCAATTGTCCAAACATTACTTAGGAAGTAATAAGTCATAAATTAATGCCAATGAGTAGATTATTAATGTTTAAAAACAAAACCCTGCTTGTCTTGGATTCAATTTATAAATTTTTTATTATTTATTTTGAGAGAGAGAGTGTGCGAGTGTGAGAGGAGAGGGAGAGGCCGAGGGAGAGCGAGAAAGGGAGGGAGAGAGCGAATCTTAAGCACCTTACATAGGACCAGATCTCACACCCTGAGATGGAGACCTGAGTCGAAATCACAAGTCAAGATGCTTAACTGACTAAGCCCCCCAGGCGCCCCTGAATTTAGAATTTAAATGAGTGAATCTCTGATTAGCGTTTATTTATTACTTGGTGGAATCACAGGTCCAAATGAGTTATTTTAAAACATCTTTTGGGTAGTGCTTTCATATATTTCTGTGGCTTTGACCCAACTTCGAAGTTTCACTGAAGTCACAAAAAGGCTTCTATTTTTGTTTCAAGCTTAATTATAGATAGACCCTATTGTCATTTAGTAAGTGGCATGACAATTACTTTCCAAAAAATTCAGCTCTTGGAAATATGGCTCTGTGAAACATTTTGGAGAGATTCCAGGTTACTGGGAGTAACCAGTATTACTTCCTTTGGCAACGCTGGCCATGTTCTCGGGGCAGACATAGGTGGGATAACAAATAGGAGTGATTCACTCTGGTATTGAACATATCCCATATTAAATCAGGGCTGACCACCCTTTTGTTTCAAATATATTTTTAAAAAATCCGCCCAACTGCTATTATCCGTGAAGGTTATATGATGATCATATCACTTTTAGGAAATGTGACACAGTTGTTTTTATTAAATAAAAGTAATACAGTCTATGGTTTTTTAGTCCATTGTTTATGTTCTCACAGAATATCCTTGATAATTATCTGTAAGAGCTGCAGTGTAATTTTATGGCCTCTAGCTACCCTTTCACATACAGGCTTAGAATACTATGTGTCTTGCAGCATTTCAGTTGTGTTTTCCAATTTCTGAGACAGGGACTGAAAAATATTTAATTAAGAAGACAAAAATCCTGAGCAAATACACACCATGCTGGGTCCTATAAAAATGTTGATCTTTTCCTGGGGCTGGGGGTCTGGTTTTACTTTGAGGAGGCACTGGAGGATGTCTGGAGGCCGCTGGCAGGCAAGCTGTATTCTCATAGCAAAATTGATCTAATTCATCGTGAATCCTAAAACAAAAGGAACCCTGTTTCAAAATGATAACTGCCATTTCTAAGTGTTTACATGTTTAGATTGTCACTTACTTCCATTACTTTAGAAATTTCAAAACGTTGGTTCTGAGGTTATACTAAACACAGATTGCAGGGGAGCTAGCCAGAAGGCAGGAGTCAAATCACTGAGGAGAGTCTCCATTTACCTTTAAAAGTTTATCTTTCCCTCCGTTGCAGGCAGTATGGCCCCAAGGGTGAGCAGAAGCTGTGGGAAGGGCAAAGGGAATGGAAAGGAGTGAGAGAAAGGGAGACGGAGAAATCAGGCCAGTTCTCCCTGTTTCAAGCAGAAGAGGAACTGGGAAACTGAATGCAACCAAATATCTCTCTGAAGGAGACTGAAGTTATAGTAACCAGATTACACCACCAATTATAGTGCTAAACTGTTTTCTGTTTGAATGGATTGAGGACTCACTGATTAGCCATTTTAAGTTTTCTGTTTTCTCATGGTGTGGTAGTTGTGGTTGGGAGTCGGGGGGAGTCGATAGCATTTATTAGAGAAAATTGAAATTACTCAGCTTGGTCCATCACTGAGTAGAGACTGGCCAGGATGCACTTCTATACTAATTGAATAAGAAAAAATAAAAAGAACAGTATTTGTGTGATTTAACTCCCATGTAAGGAATTGAGGACACATGGCAGTTTCCATCTTATTTACCTCAGGGAGGTCCAAGATTTGGGGTGAGGTGGTGGTTGTATCCTGAATATATGAGAATGTAGCTTATTGTGTGTGTCCCTTTAATTCTCCAGTGTTCCTTCACAAACAGCCTTTTCAGAGAGAGCACTATTTCTTCTTCTTTTTTTTTTTTTTTTTTTTTTTTTGGTCTGTGCTCTCACTGTTCATGAATGCTGCACTTGGCCTACCTTAGTGCCAGGTGAAACACATCAGGCCCTTCGGTCCTTTCTCTTTTGGCTTCCTGTATTTGATGTCCTTTCTCTTGTGTCCTATTGTTTTCAGGCTTAACTTTTCCAACGGTCTCTGTTCTGAATTGAGAAAAATACCTTATCCGGGAAAACACTGAATAATAATAATTATAATAGTTGTTGTTTTCACAATGATGCACATTTACTGAGCATTTACTATATGACAGGAACTCATGTGTACTATGTCCCTTCTCTTTTGTTCCAATGCACAGGATTGGTCCTTCCCCTGGGATGCTTATTGGCCTCATCTTGGGTTTCTTTTCTTCTTTTTTCTTTTAAGATTTTATTTGACAGAAAGAAAGAGAGAGAGAGAGCATAAGCAGGGGGAGCAGCAGGCAGAGGGAGAAGCAGGCTCCCCTCTGAGGGGGATGTGGGATTCGATCCCAGGACCCTGGGATCATGACCTGAGCTGAAGGCAGATGCTTAACCGACTGAGCCACCCAGGTGCCCCAAATCTTGGGTTTCTTAGATACTCTTATTTATAATTCATATCTCTGTTCACTGGCAATCTCTTGGGAAGTCTTCCCAAATTCCCCCATGGCATCATGACCTTCTCCTTCCTAGCTTACCACACAGTTGTAACTTGGCATTGGTTTTTGTGGTTAATGTAAGCTTCATGCACCACTGCACTCAGGATCTTCCCTCTACCCGCCCTCCCGCCAGTCCTCTCCATCCCAACCAGTCTTTTTTCCCACTAGCCCCAGCTCACTGACAGCATGATATGTGTGGAAGATGACAGAACAAGGTGAGATGAGAAGGGAAGAGACTCTCTAAGACTCTCCAAGACTCAAGGCTGACAAGATTTTGGGGATTTGTGAGTGATGGGAACCCCTGGAAAATAGTAGAATAGCTGTCAGATAAACCCAGGTGGCTGACTTGAGTCATTCCTAGCCGTCCCCCCCCCCCCACCCCCACACAGAGCACAGAAGGGGTGTGTTGCTCAAACATGGTCCCCAATTGGGGACTGAAAGAAATATGCAAGCCTGGACAATAGGCCATTCCGGGTGATTTGTGGGACCCAAGGATGTGTGGAGGGGTCTGAGTGAATATTCTGCTCTGTGTACGGTCCCTGAGCCCTTCAGAGATCACTGATGTGAGGGGATGGTGGAGACTGGGGAGAACTGAGTGGATTTCTCACCATCTAGGCAGCATGGGGGTATACTGTGAGATATAAAGAAAACAAATAAATGTTTTACTTTCTGCACTCATATTTTTGGAGTAATGTTCCTCCCCACTGCGCTCATGGTAATGGTAAGGAGGAGGAGGAAATAGTGACGGCCCTGCTCTCATTGAGGAACCCCTCTGGAATCTCACACTGGAGTTGCATTGTGATTGAAGTTATTCTCAGTACATTCACAGGTTCTGAAAGGAAAAGGAGGCAGGTACATTGGTCACTGTCCATTCCTGACCCATTCCATTATTCGTGGATTTGTGGTTTAGAGCCAGTGCGGATACTCTATTGGACTCAGCTTGAAAAACAAGAATACTTTACATTACTTTTACTTAGGATGTTTTGCTAGAAGAGGTCGTGATGATTTTCCAAAATAGGCCACTTTGATTTAAATGTCTTCAACTTCAGTGTAAGTTCAACTTGCTTTTTGAATTCAATGTTTTGGTTTGAGACTTTTTTCATGTTGATAGTAATTATCTAGTCTATTCGTGTTATCTGCTGTATAGTTTCCCATTTTGTAACTATATCACTTGCTTATTATTTTATTCATTCATTCAGCAAACATGTACTGAGCACCCACTTTAGTTAGGGTACTGGGTTCTGGGGATACAGGGGTGAACCAAACAGATGAAGTTCCATCTGTCATGTAGCTCACATTCTTATTGGGAGAAGAGAACAAGCAAATAGTGAGCTAATTCACATGTCATATGTCAGTCAGAAAGTCCTTTAAAGAAAATAAAGCTGGATAAGGGAATAGGGAGTCATTGATTAGGCTGGTTTTGATAGTGGAGTCCAGAAAGGATTTTCAGGTAAGGGGACATCTCAGCAGATCTGGATTAAAATAAGCTAGCTCCACAGATAGTTGGGAGAAGAACCTATCAAGTGGGAGTAATTTCCCAAGAATGGAAAGGTAGGGTCTGTCTTGGTCCACTCAAGGAATAACAAGGAAGCCTATGTGATTGATTTGCTGTGAGAAAGGTAGCTAAAGTTTGGAGAGGAGGTCAGAAAGAACAAGTCATCTAGGACATTTTAGACCATAATAAATATTTAATTCTGAATATGATCTGTTTCAATCAGAGGAGGAATTTTATCTGGTTTTAGTTATATAAGGTTATTCTAAATATGATAAGGAATATAGAAATGTTTGCAAATTTGGAAGGAGAGAACCCAGGTTAAGATGCTATTGCAATAGTCCAGGAAGGAGGTGAAGAAGACATGGACCAAAGTGGCATTGGTGGAAGTGATCACATTGGGCTATATTTTATAGCATACAAGATATGCTGGTGCTTACAATATGAAGTTGATAGAGAAGCGAAGATAACTCTTCATGTTATTAATCTGTTTTTATACTGATATTCAGACTACTTCCTTCTTCCTATTTTTTCCCTATTGTGAGCTGTTTTTTAATTCCTTACAGTATTGTTTTTGTTCTCTCTCTTTCTCTCCCTCTTCTGGTTCATATTTATATTGTATATATAATATATACTTACATACTTTTGCATTACACTCACATTTATATATGTAAAGTATATTCATTTGAATATTACTAAGGGATCCAGTTTGGGCAGCATAGAAGAAAGAAACATGAAAATAAATAGCTAGAGATAAACCTAGAAAGCCACATTACAGGAAAATACTAAGGAATTCATGCCTCGCTTTATAGAGAGGAGAATCATGAACACCTTTTAGCGGAAGAATGCTGTGTTAAGAAATCAGCTGCAGGAAGATTAATTTGGAAGTTCCAGATTGGACAGAGGGATTCCTATAAAAGGTTCTGGAAATTATCTAATGAAAAGGGAACTGAGGGAAGGCCTGTGTTCAGAGTGGCAGTGAATTCTTAAAGACGTATTTTGTAAAGGGGAAACTTACAGAGTTGCGTACTTGTGCTTGTCCTCAAGGCCTAGCTGTTTTTGATTCAGTGATAAAATCACAACTCACTTTGCACTTAAGAGTCGAGGCTACCTTTCAAAAACGGGAGCCATATCACACATCTTTGCTGTTGCAAGTCTTTCAAGAATATCACATGCATTAAGAATAAATCCTAATTCAGGGCGCCTGGGTGGCTCAGTGGGTTAAGCCGCTGCCTTCCTCTCAGGTCATGATCTCAGGGTCCTGGGATCAAGTCCCACATCCGGCTCTCTGCTCAGCAGGGAGCCTGCTTCCTCCTCTCTCTCTCTCTCTGCCTGCCTCTCTGCCTACTTGTGATCTCTCTCTGTCAAATAAATAAATAAATAAAAATCTTTTAAAAAAAAAATCCTAATTCATTATCTTCATCTGCAAGGCTCTGCACGTTCTAAGCCCTGCCACCCCCCCCCCCACCCTCCCTTCAGACATGTTGGCCATTTTCTCCAATGG
Organism: Mustela lutreola; assembly: GCF_030435805.1. Lineage (NCBI taxonomy): Eukaryota > Metazoa > Chordata > Mammalia > Carnivora > Mustelidae > Mustela > Mustela lutreola. Next base: position 33,258,225 of record NC_081298.1, on the reverse strand, counting down.
CCTCACTCTCCTTCAAGCCTCAGCCAGATTTCACCTCCTTGGTTTTCACCCCTCCCTTTTCCTCAGAGACCTGCTGCAAAGGACAGTCTCTTTCTTTGTCAGCACTAATTAGAATTTGCAGTAGTCTTGTTCATTTATTTGCTGAAGTGGTTATTATTCATATAGTTATCTCTTGTGGGACTCATGGGCCAAATTCCACATTTTTTTTTTAACCAAATCTCTAGCACCTAGCATAGTGACTGGACCAAATAAGAGCTCAAATAAGCATTTGCTGAATTACATATATTACATCAAGGATTTGGGGTGTTTTTTCAAATGAGCGGTAGACCAGATCATTTGCTTCTGCCCAGAAGATTTTAATAAAAACCAGTTAATGGTTATTAAATGCTTCTAAAAGATCTCATATTCACTTGGTAATTGAATTCTGTGTAATAAGAAGTACTTCCTCTTTAAAACAACAAGAAGATTGGGTTTGAGGCACTCTGTCACTTTTGATTTTTCTGACAAACTCTTACTGAAAATATACTCAGAAAATGGCTTGATGAAACATGCATGGCAAAATCTTGATGCTGATCTTAGTGATGACCAAATAGGCATTTATTTCATAATTCCACATAATTTTGCATTTGAATATTATAACAGTAAAACCAGGAAAACATATTTTAGAAAAACATGATATATCCAGGATGTCTTTGAGTTCTTATGTCGGTAGAACCCGAGAACGTGGGTGCCGATATTTAGAGATAGTCAGACAGAGACAAGTGAAGGAGCGAAGAGAATAAGACACAGGAGGCAACGAGGACGTAAATGTGCACTGTTGAGCAGGCTGTCCCTGTGGGCAACTGAGGAGCATTCCAACTGGGACTTTCTGAAGAACTGTGTAAAATGCACTTCAGAGGGTCTTACCAGAGAAGAGGTCCCTAAAGTCAGGGACCAGTGGTTGAGGGTTGTTACCTTCCTTATATGTCCAAGGCTACAAAGGCTGAACAGCCTACAATAGCTTCGGAGAAAGTTCCAAGGCAGAAATGGTACAGCTCACGTGCTGAAGGTGGAAAATGAGTGCAGTTGCCCAACACAATAGATGACATCGGTCCGACGGAAGGGTTGAAGCATGGGGACACCACAAAGATTTGTAATGATAGGTATGTGTGCATATTTTGACAACAAAGCAACTGTTTAACCATCTCCTCCATTTCTTTGAAGACAGAGTTTGCAAATCTGGCGCAGCTGCCCTAAATCCTTTATACAACTGGAAGATTTGCACATGGCCTATAAAGCCAGCAGAATATTAACCATTTAGATACTGGAGATTCAATGAGAATAAGATGTGTTGAACTTTGCTACTTTGGAGATCTGTCTTTTGGGTGGTAGAATGTCTTAGTTTTAACCTTTGATGCTATCTTAAGAATGGTAAGAAATCTGGAAGAAAAAGCTCGAAGAGAAGCAAGTATAGGTAATAAGAATTAGACAAGATGACTAGTCCTGTTCCTCATCAAGAGCAATAATTACAGTCAGAGAGTACTTCTGTTACCTGAACTTAAAAATTTTAGTAGTATGAAACATCTCAATGTGTTTTACTGTTTTTAAAAAATTTCAAGCCAGTATTAGGACTTGACAAATGACACAAATATTATAGCCTGTAATGCTTATATCGAGATATATATATCCAATTTCAATATAACTAGAATAAAGACTAGTTAATATTCTTTAGTAATAAGATCTTTTCAAAAGTATTTTTTTTAAAAGATTTTATTTATTTATTTGACAGAGAGAAATCACAAGTAGGCAGAGAGGCAGGCAGAGAGAGAGAGGAGGAAGCAGGCTCCCCGCCGAGCAGAGAGCCCGATGCGGGACTCGATCCCAGGACCCTGAGATCATGACCTGAGCCGAAGGCAGCGGCTTAACCACTGAGCCACCCAGGCGCCCCTTCAAAAGTATTTATAAGCATGTACACTGGACCTAACATCTCATGATTTTGAGTAAAAGAGCATCATCATTTACTAGGATAGATATCTCTTCCAAATCCTCAATTTCCCTATCAATATAGTGAGGATAAAGTGGGAAATACCACCATTAACTAAAATTTAAATTTCAAAGGCTAGTCCTTAAAAAAGTTGTATCAGGATTAAAAGCATTGCTTTCCTATCCTTAATGAGCGAAAGGAGAGAGTGAGACGATGAGAGAAATAGCTTCACTTCGATCATAGAACCATAACATTTTAGAACTTTGAGCAGTTCATTAACTATAACCATCTAATTTAAGAGCTAAGGTTACCCAAGGACATAAATGTTAATTAAGGAACGTGAAGTGCAATGAGTTGAGGCTGTAGAATAGAAGAGGAGAATACCAATGAGTACCATTAAGAGGAATTTCTGTGGTGCATGGGTGGCTCAGTTGGTTGAGCGTCGGACTTTTGGTTTTGGTTCAGGTCATAATCTAAGGGTTGTGGGATTGAGCCCCACATCAGAGTTCACCTGAACAAGGAGTCTACTTGAGATTCTCTCTCTCTCTCTCTCCCTCTGCCCCTACTGCAATTCACTCTCACTCCTTTTCGCTCTCAACAGTAAATAAATAAATCTTTAAAAAAGAGAGAGAGAAATCTCCATATCCATTTAAATTCCACAGGTGGTCTTAATAAAATTCCTATTCTACATATTTCTGATACTAATATTTTCATGGTCCCCATTGGTTGTTTAAAGTTTTCCAATAAATTATCACATTTTCTCAGAAATGGCTTGGAAGACAGATATGCCCACCTCATTCTTGCTTCTTATCTGTTTAAAAAAATAGAGCTGAAGAATTAAATAAATCAACAAAAATACACTGGATAGTGTAATATCTCTATCAAGTGAAAATTTTATGTGCCCCTTCTTTCCTTCCTTCCTTTCTCCCTTCCTTCCATCCATCCATCTATCCATCCTCCATCACTAGGTGTTCATAGACTCGTTATTAATAACACACACACACACACACACACACACACACACACACACACACACACGGTGTGCTGGGATCCAACATGCACTAGATAATGAGAACTGATTCTGGACATCTTTTCCCAATTCCACATTCAGTGACCTTAACATGATAGCTTGCAATTGGTTATGATGAGACTTTTTACACTACAGAAAGTAGCAAATGCTATAAAACATCACCTGTCTCCCCACTTCCCTACAATGGTTATTAAACATTTACTAGCACACCACTGTCCTGCAAGTAAGTCCATTTGAGGTTGGTTTAAAAATTAAAATGTAGTGCAAAATCAGTAGGCAAACCTGAGGATAATAGGAAGTTTATTAAAGTAAGCTGTCAGCTAAATCCAAAATATAGAGAGGAACTTGTTTGATTTAAAAATCATAAACCTACAAACCTGAGGAAAAGAAAAAATATTTCCTTGCAACTGACCTGAGAAAGAATCATATTTTCTTCTTTAGTACTGTAAAACTCACTGTTTAAATCTTTGAGATCTATAAAGGCTTAAGTTATACTATTTAAAAATATATGTCTTCTATTATTTGTCCAGATCATGAAAATATTCTATTTACTCTGTCAAATTTAGATTTTTTTCTTGCTTCTTGAATTGAATGCTTAGATTATTTAAAGATTAGTTATCGTAAGAAGCATTGTTTTCCCGAATATAGGTTTAGAATAAATTTTCCATAAATTTTTATATGTATAACTTAACAACATTTTCACTGTCAGGTACTTACTTATGAGATTTTTTTTTTCTCCTTTCCAAATATTTGACTCTTAACTATGATTTCTTTGTTTGAAGTTCTAGCTTTATTTCAGTGTGATCAGAGTATGTAGCTTGAGTAAGTTCTGCTCTTTCAAATATGTTTTTTAAAGATTTTAATTATCTACCTACCTACCTATCTATCTATCTATTTTAGAGAGAGAGAGAAAGAGAGCATTGCAGGGGAGGGGCAGAAGGGGAGGGAGAGATCTCAAGCAGGCTCCATGCTGAGCATGGAGCCCAACATGAGGTTCCATCTCATAACTGAGATCATGACCTGAGTGAAACCAACAGCTAGGAACTTAATTGACTGAGCCAACCAGGTGCCCGAATGCTCTTTCAAATATAAAAGTAGCTTTTTAACTACAATTGAATTTGTTTTTATTTTTCCATGAGCATGTGTATAGTTTGTGTATATAGCCATTAAATTAGCTTAATTTTCAAATTATCACATTTATCTGCTTTACCATATAATTTATATCTCCCTTACCTAATGCTGATGAAGATAGATCTGTCAAATCATTGTAATTATATCTGAATCATAATTTTAATATTACATAAGTCTAATCATTCATGTTTTATATGTTTTGAATGTTACTTGATGCCTATCAATTTAAGACTACTAACTTCTTAACTGTGAACTATGTCTTTATCAATATAAAATACCCCTCAATTTTAAAATCTTATGCTTTTAACTAGAATTCTACTTCTCATATTCATAAGAGTATCCCTCTTGTTTGGCTAGAGTTTCCTGTCAATGTTTTCCCATCCTTCTGTTAAAAAAAAAAGTGAGTCATTAAATTTTATCAGTATTTTTGGTCCATATTGATATATTTTTGTTTATATCGGAATATTGCTTAAATTCTCTTCTCCCCATATAATGGTTTGAGGTAATGTATGCTATCTTTATTTCCTTCAGTTATTTTCACTTTTAAAATGATCTATTTATGGATACACCTCTGTGAAGGTGTATTTAGAATACACCTCTGTGAAGCAGAGACCCAGATATGATCATTGATCTCTGCATACTAGCATTGAACCAGGTCCTTGCAGAGAGAAGATAATGAATAAATAAATCAACACACATCATTAATAAAACAAAACTGATTTGCTATATCTGAATGAGAGGGATTTTAGAATACCTTTATTTCTTCCCTCTTTCTCAGTCCTGCTACTGCCCTCTTTTTATTGAAATAAAACTAGATATTTTCAGTATTTTTTAATGATATATTTTTTCCATCCAAGAATTATTTTTGACGTTTGTCATGTTTCATAACTATGTTTGTAACAGTTACTTAGACACCAACCCTGTGTTAAGTTTATTACTCACTGCCTTTTCTTTTGAACCACACAAGCCCTCAAATTGAGTGAATTTCTTGGTTTTGATTCATTTCTTGGTTGAGTGAAGTACTTCCTTAAGTACTTTTCTTCAAGACAAGTAACTAAATATTATACTTCCTGAGTCATTTCATGTCCGAGCAGGTTCTTCTGTCCTCACTAATGAACACTGGCTTGAATTAGATTAGAATTTTGGGGTTCCCCCTGGAACCTTGAAAATACCTCCCCATTGCCATATTTTGTATACCACTTAGAAAAGTCTATGGTGTCTTCATAGGTCTTACTCTCTTCTGCTTGGAAACTTTTAGAATAGTATTTTTATACCCAAAGAAATACAAAATAAATCATTATTACTTGTTTAATTGCAGGTTAATTTTTGCAAACCTGGCATATAGGAAGTACTCATTAAATTTAACTATTGCTATCACAATGTGTTAGAGTTGATCACCAACCCATAAAGAATATCTCTCTTATCAAAGTACAATATTGAGAATATTAGTCACATGTTTTCAGTTTTTAGAATTATCTGAGTAAATGGTGAGTGCTGTCAAGTGTGTAAACCTGGTGATTCACAGACCTGTACCCCTGGGGATAAAAATATATGTTTATAAAAAATAAAAATAAATTTAAAAAAGTAAATAAAAAAATTAAAAAAAGAATTATCTGATTAATACCCCAGGTTATATTCAATGCCATACAGAAAATTAATAACTTCTAAGAACCCTAACATAAAAAAAAAATGTGGTTCTATCTTGTCACCAAGGAGTTTCCAAACCTTTCTTCACATTTGAATCACTTAGGGATCTCTTAAAAATTACAAAGTCTAGGTCATATCCTAGAGCAAATAAACTCCAGTCTCTAGGGTTGGGACAGAGGCATCATTCGTTGTATATATGGAGCCCTCCAGGGGATTCTAATGTTCATATAAATGTAGAAACCACTACTCTGACACATAATATCCCTGTCTATCATTTAGTATCCTTACTTTTAAATATCATTTAACTATGAGGACAGTGACAATAGTTTAATTTAACAAACTAATTTTATTTGAATGGATACTTTAAATGATTTGAATTAGATAGGCTTGAGTTTTATATCTTCTAAGATAAAATATTTTATATCCTCTCCTTTTTTTTTTTAGAGGTTTTGTTTATTTGACACAGAGAGAGAGAACACAAGTAGGCAGAGCAGCAGCCAGAGGAATAGGGAGAAGCAGGCTCCCCGCTAAGCAGGGAGCCTGATATGGGGCTTGATCCCGATATGGGGCTTGATCCCAGAACCCTTGGATCATGACCTGAGTGAAAGGCAGGTGCTTAACTGACTGAGCCACCCAGCTACCCAGGTGCCCCTTTCTATCCTTTTCTTTAAGTCTTCAGTAAATAAAAAGTATTAGTGTCAGTAATCATATTAAAAATTCTGATTTAAAAAAAAAAATCTCACACTCTGTTACTAAGAAGAGCAAAAATGTTTATCAACCCTGAAGAGTGAGTAATACGTCAGGTACTCTTTATAGGAGAAGTATCTCCTCACCTTGCATACCATACTGTATTGACATACGGTTTGCCAAAAGTCTCATCAAATCAGCGACAATTAAAGCCTCAAGAATTTTTTAAAAATGTGGTTTGTGGCTTAAAGGCAAAACCCTACAGTATCCACAAATGTCTAGAATGGTGGTTTTCTTCTTTCTTTCTTGAGATTTACCCAGAAAATAGGAAAAAGGACATTTAAAAATCAAGAGGCACTGTTATTTCTTTTCAAAATGGAGGTGTCCCTCATTGTTTTCTCAACACTATGAATTTCTGTGTTTCTATGTGTTATGTCTACTTTTATAACACATGGCATAGACACCGGTGTGGAGAGACCAGAACCACTGAGGGAATCTTCTCCTGTGGGTGATGTTAAAGATTTAGGACTAACATCTTTAAAGAACCTTTCAATCTCTTATAGGATGAGAATCTAAGACCAGCATAGTATCTCTGCAGATATTTGTTAAATAACTTGTTGGTATCACTGCAATGATCACTTCTATAATATCATTTAATTAAATGAAATGAATTTGCGTTCAGTCAAAATCAAATGAAACCACCTTAGAACATGTCTGATATAAACTTTGAAGGGAAACAAATACGGAGTCACAAGTGCATTGTTGCTGGGGGGAGGGGGTATGTTAAAATAAATATCTTTTCACCAAATATTTTCCCAAGCGCTAAGGGCACAGTAGGAAAAGGAATCACTCAAAGGGACTATTTTTACATTTGAAAAGATAAACAAATAAGCTGCTGATGATTTGGGTTAAGTGGTCTACAAGTACCAAGAGGACATTTATCTGAGTTTTTCACAGGTCCTGTACATACTAGTTCTAAAAATCTCAATCTGGGTTTGATTGAGGAATTTAGATTCCATTATTATCGGGCATGTCATTACATGCATAAGCTTTCTGTGAAATCAGAGTAAAACTATTTGAAAAGGAATTAGGATTTCTAAAGCCCGTGTAAGCTGTTCCTGAGGCCAGGAGAGAGGCATTTGGCATTTATCAATACTACAAGATTTCTCCCACCACTGTGACGTTAGCTTCAACTGCCAGATGCAAAGGATATTGAAAATACATTGTGCTTCAAAACTTAGAGTGAATATAAATTAAAAAATGTTCAAGTATGTCCCTCTCAACCCGAAACACTTCCCTTGTAAGAACCTGCAACAATTCTTATTATTGCAATGTCTCCTTTGAAAGCAATATTTTGTCATCTTGAGAAAAAAAAAATACATACTTCCCATCCTTATGGGACAACAATTACCTAGAAATGGTGCGCTGCAGGAAATGGAGTCAGGCGTGTTGGGAGCGATAGATCTGGGCTGCATGGTCAGCAGAAATTCCCCCAGAAAATCGGTACGGAGCAAAATCTGCTTTCTTACTTACAGATTTTCTCTCTCTCTCTCTCTTTTTTTTTATAGTGGACATTCTCCCACCAGGTTATCCTTTACGGTCTCATCTCATTGCATTGTGCAAAGGCATGGCAGGGCTCGTTTTTCAGACAATGTGGGATGATGTTCAAGATTTGACACGTAATCAGCAGTTAAGACTGGCGCCCTGGCCAACAGAGTGGAAATATTCACTTTGAAAAAGGATATCATAAACCAGAGTATGAGAATCCCATTAAAGCCCGTGTCTATAAAACACAACCTGTGTCCCCGAAGCTGACATTTGACCTCTAATATGTGCATATGAAAAATAATTTTTTGCTGCCTAAAAGCATGTTTCAGAAATTGACCTGAGGGGAACTGGTGCACTTCTCCTTGCAGGGATAGAATTTCCAAAAGGCATGCTTCTCCCTGCATTGTTTCATTTACTCTTAACCTCTTAAGCTTAAGAACTGGAAGTTGGGTTTAAAAGGAACATAATAATATCTTCCCGGTGATATTTATCTTCACTCTTAAGAGAGAGGGCTTACCTAATTCTCGTTCATTTAGAGATGGTGATGAAATCAATCATATTGGACGCCCTTCTTTATTTTCCATTGTTTTGCATAATTAATCTTTTTGCATATCGCTTAAAATATGTTAAATGTCAATTTATTGGAGAGAGTACTTATACCTTTTATTTATTTTATTTTTAAAGGTTTATTTGAAAAAGAGAGAGAGAGGGGGGACAGGGGGTAGGGCGAAAGAAAAGAATCCTGAAGTAGACTTCCCACTGAGCGAGAATTCCAAGACAGGGCTTGATCCCAGATCCCAGAGATCATAGCCTGAGCAGAAACCAAGGGCTTACCGACTGAGCCACCCAGGCGCCCCTCAGACCTTTTATTTTTATCTTATCTATTGCCTTTTATTATCATGCAGGGTGGAATTCTGTTACATTTTAGAATTAGACCATAGTAAATAACAGGGATCTCTTTTTATCCCAATTAATTCCTGCAGTCAATTGTATCATTAGGTTGTAATCAGATTTGTAGACCATCTTGTCATGTGTCACTTGGGTCATTATGCTGAGCCAGGAATAAAAATGGCTGTGGAAACTGATGCCTTGAATTTGAATCGAAGGTGCTTCTCCTTTAAATATATGGCTTTGAAGAACGTGCTCTGTCTCAATAATCTCCAGTTTTCTAGTGTGTAAAATGGAAGCAATGACCCTAACCTACTACGGAGCACTTTTGAGAGTGTCAGATGGATGTACTTGAGACTTAACTGCTCAAACACACAACGTACCGTGTCTTTGTATAAATGTCGAAATAAAAATATTGAAAATGGAGATAGGAATTTTGCTGCTTTCTGGTGCTACTAGGGCTGCACTGTAAGCGGGAGGGGGTGTCCATGTGTAGATTGTGCTGGGGTGGCTGACAGTGTGAGTGACCTCCCAGGTGTCTTGAGCCTTGCCACTCTGAAGCACGCTAGCCCAGCTTCCCACTGCCTGAGGGGCTCTCTCTGGTGGGCTTCACACAGCATGGCCCACACCAGGCATTGAGGTCCTAAGGTGCTGGAAAATTAATGTGCCTCCCCCAGCATCTTCCATCAAAAGATAATGAGAATTGGAGAAAAAAGACACTAATTCTTTTGCCCCTTGAGTGCGATGGTCCCGAGATGCTTCTCTACACAGTCTCCTAGTTCTCTGGAAGCTGGAGAAGCTTCAGTTGCCCACAGTGGTAATTTAACTGATAACCCATTCTTTATCTGCTGTCTTCTCTTCTTTGTGTCCCATTCCCCCTACTAGTGTTTCTTGGGATCCCCTCCCACTGGAGCCCTGGTCTCAGAGGCTGCTTCGGAGTGGCCCATAGTTGAGACACTTACATTTCCCTCCAGGCCCAACAGGCTTAAAACCCTCCTAATGCCGCTCGGAGCCTTTGAAAACTTCCTTCCAGCCCCTGGATCTGTGTCCGTTCCTCGAATACACTCAGCCTCATCCTCTCTCAGGGCCTTTGCTCATGCTATCTCCCTCACTGGGACACATGCTACCCCTTATTCTAACCTTCACAACAGTTAATACATGCTCATTTTTCTGGTATCAGTTCAAAATTCATTTTTCAGGGAAGATTGACATCCCTGCCTAGACTGCTTTCTACTTTTATATACTTCTTATCCTTTAATCTTCATAGCATTTATTACAGTTTGTAATTATATACATGTGGGGACATTTCACTGTCTGCCTCCCCAAAAGGAATGTAGAACTCTAAAAGGACAAGTATTATTTCTGTTTTACTCACTAATTTATCCTTAACTCCTGGCCGAGTGCTTATTGATGATTTATTGAATGCGTGTTAGGGTGCTTATGTGTCTGTGTGTAAATGTATTTATTCAATTATTTTTTAACACACTGACTGCTTCCAGAACCTTCACTTAACAGCTCTTCCCCTTAGAACGAAAGACTCTTGGGACTAAAGTTCTATAATATCCACCACGACGGAAGTGGACCTCTGTATCCTCCAAATGTTTTCTAGAGCCGAATAGTGCACCATGAACACAAAGGCTGTTACAGTGGCTGCGGTGGGAAGGAGGCGGTCAGGTGAGGAGGAGGTGACCCAGAAGCTGCTGCCACTGAAGGCTTGAACCTTTGGATCAGCCGGTGGAGTGTCCTGGGGCTGGAGTGGAGCCCTGGAAACCAAAAATCCCCTCCATCGTGCTGACCAGCTTCAGATGGTTTCCTTTAGGGGTTCAGTTTCCTTTTATGGCCCCCATTTCAGGATTGCTCAGTGCACATCTGAATCCATGTATCAGAACTTACTTGTATCACAATTGTATCATCTTAGAGTTTTTTGTTTTTTTTGTTTTTTTTTAAGATTTTATTTATTTATTTGAGAGAGAGACAGTGAGAGAGAGCATGAGTGAGGAGAAGGTCAGAGGGAGAAGCAGACTCCCTGTGGAGCCGGGAGCCAGATGTGGGACTCGATCCTGGGACTCGGGGATCATGACCTGAGCCGAAGGCAGTCGCCCAACCAACTGAGCCACCCAGGCGTCCCTCATCTTAGAGTTTTAATGGTCCATTGGATTTTCCCTGGCAGGGTCCATTCTAATGGGTAGATTATATTTCGTGTAAATTGTTTAAAAACACACAGACACACACAGACAAAAAGATGGATGCCAGGTTCTGATATTCTAGTGCAGGATCAGAATTCTAAATAAAATTATTCAGCCTAAAATGTGAATCAAAATAAATAATAATAATGTGTAAAAACTTTTAAAAAATGTACACCAAATTCTCATGGGTGGTGGTATTTAGTTACCCTTGGAATAGAAAATCTGTCAATATGAGCAATTCAACCCTTGCAGGGTCCCATGGAGGACAACTTCTTGTGAGCCATGCAAATGAGTGGCAGTGCCCTTCTCCCCCACAGTGTTTCTACCTGGCAAATTTGCGTGTATGGGGGGGGGCGGGGAAGACAACAACAAAACTCTCTCAACTATTGGGATAATGCAATCAAATGTCACCAGCCCTTGCCCCAGAAATCTCCAGATATCTGAAACAGCATAACAAAATTGTTTCCTATTTTTCTATTTTGCTTGAACAATGACCTCATTCTGGACTCTGTTTTCTGTCTGCTGACATAATCCTTGTGCTCTGAGCTATTGTCTCTGATCAGCTGCATTAATTAAGGGAAGCACTCTCCCCAGCTTGGTAGTCAGAAATGCTGGGGGAGCTTACAGTGGGCCCTTGGGGAAGGACTCAGATGTACAAATGAAATTATAAGAATATCAGTAGAGAGGATACCTGTTGGGTTTGTTTGTTTCTTTTTCTTTTTCTTTTTCTTTTTCTTCTTTTTCCTAGAGCACAGGGAACCTTAGGGGATCTGAACACCTGGTGAAATGGTTTGCTCAAATTCATTTAGCAATTTTTTTTTTTTTTTCATTCCTGTAGGGGAATTAGCAGAGTGCTAAAGGTTTTAAAGAATTCAGATGAAAAGCCATCTGTTCCCTGGGCTTTGTTCAGTCTGAATTTAAGGATGGCTTTGGAGATTTCCTATTCCCTAATTAATTCCTCTAGATGAGCTTGTGGGGTTGGCTCAATTTATTTTTTGAAAGATGGAAAAAAAACTGCTCCCATCAATTAGTCCTTTGTTACGTGACTGAGATGGAAATAGCTTTTTGCCAAATGGAGCGAGGAGCTGAGAGATGCCTGTGTTTGCAGTGGCCAGGTGTCCTTTGTCATTAGGCCTGGCTTTGATGTAAGTACTGTTCTCTGGGCCTTTCAGATAATTGGTGAGAAAGCACCCGGCCTTGCAGGAAACTGAGTAATATTTAGCCTGAAGCACAAAGGCAGGGAAACCAAAGCATTGAATGGGAGGCATGTTTTAAAGAGCATAATTGTTCTAACAATTTTTTGTATTACCACGTGTAACGCATTATAGTTGAAGGCTCTCTGAGTGCTGTTTTCTAGAATGGAGTTTTCTATGTGGACAGGCACCAGGCAGCCAGATAGAGGACTGAATAGGGGAGAAGGGAAGGGAAGGGAAAGAGAAAGAGAAATAGACAAAAGGGAACAGGGGAGAGGGGAGATCCTCTCTGATAAGTTGGCTATGGATATGGCAGTGGGACAGTATAAAAGTGTAAAAATCTTCCCACTTCAATTCTGTGTGCCCTCAGAGTAGAACCTCAAACCAGTGCCTTGTGCAGAAGTCTCCATCTACAATGAGACGCAAAAAGTCTGGGGCTTTCAGATCCATTGGCTGGAGGTGAGTCCAATGTAAGGCTATTCTGAATAGCACATTAAAAGAAATTATTTTAAACAAAAATGATTATCTAGCAGTGTTATTTTTAGAATATGAGCCAATGGCTTTTCATCCTCCAATGTTCCTATTTTATTTCCAAGATATGGATAATCTGGAATCTGGGTAATTCTTTATAAGACTTTTGTCTGGCAGACTTAGTTCATAGCTTGTTTCACTCTAAAGGGTAAGCCTTGCATTGTAGTGTGACAGGTAGTGAGCAGGATATGATGTAGGGAAGTACCAGCCAGAGCAGGATAGGATGGGAAATCTCAGTCCTTCTGCCTGGTGGATTGTGGGAAGGAGAAGGAAGCTAATAAGAAAGAAGAACAGCTGGGTATCCCTGTGTCATACCCTTAAACTTCGAGTCTCAAAAACACTCTAGGGTGGTTTTTTTGTTTTGTTTTTCCTCAGATCAGTTAAAGTCTGCCTCAGTTTCCAGTTTGTGACTTTGGAAAGACATTGGCTCTCAAGATATCCCAATAATGAAAATATACATTATGGTGAAGTCAGCAATGTGGCTTGACTGGGGTGTGCGTGCGCTTGTGTGTGTGTGTGTGTGTGTGTGTGTGTGTGTAGACAAGCATGATATGGGAGCATCTGGAATTTCCTACGTGTCCCATTGTGGAGCAGAGGTTGCTACTGATGACAACTGGAGAGAAGGGATACTACAGCAGAGACAGAGAGAGCTCTGTAGCTGAATCTTTCAGGTTTGACTGCCTGGCTGGGATTGGGTAGGAGTCATTCCAGACAACTGCAGGAATGGGATATGGATTGCCAGCAAGAGCCAAAGAGGACTCATCTTAACAGGAAGGGACATCATCCCCTGAATACATCCAGAGAGTAAGACCACAGAGTCACAAGCAGTAAATATCACAATGACCTTAGTTAGGCAAACAGTGAAAAGTAGATATAGGACCCATTGCCAATCATGGCCCCTGGATACCTTGGTCTAGACAGCATCACAAGACTTCATCCCCACACATTCATACACCTTCCCCTACATACTATCACCATGGGCCAGAGGAGCTACCCTACTATGGGAAGGAGAAGTGGGAGGGGATGGATCATCAGGCCAAAGAATGTGTAAAAGTCAAGGAGAAGGTAAAATTCCTCTGTGTCATATTGAAGTTGACATTTGTTCTTAGAGTGGTACAAAGATTAGACCAATATAGGACAAAATCCCATAAATTGCTATGCTGGCTTTACCCATCGGTGGGTATTTAAGGAAATTTAGGACTCCATGCCACAGGATGATTTCACATATTAAAGAAATAAGATTGAGAAAGAAAAATTATTTGGGAAGATGGTTGTTGTTTTTAACTATGGAATGAATAATTTCGAAAACTTTGCTTGAAAACTTTTGTTTACCACCCAGTCCCCTTGGGATGAAATTCAGATTCTTCTGCATGCTCCTCCAGATGCTGCAGGGCCTGTCACCTGATTGTCTCTCTTAACTGCATCATTTCCCTCCAGCTTCCTCCTCTCCTGCCGTTTCCAGAGTTCCAAATGTTTGTCCTTCTGTCCTGCTTCATTTTGCTCCCGAGTTGTTCTCTCTGCTGGGAACGCTGTTCACTTCCTCAAGACAGAAGCCGACCTCCCCACCTTCACCAGCAACCCTCCAGGCACGCTTAGCTCCACACACTTCTACCCACTGTCAGAGACCAGGGGAAGGGGTTTTCCCATTTTGGCACTATGGACCCATTTAGGGGCTGGTCATGCCTTCTGAAAATAGTGATTTTTTTTTCTTTTAAAAATGATTTTATTTATTTGAGAGAGGGAGAGAGAGAGTATGTGTGTATGTGGGTCTGTGAGAGAGAGAGAGAGCATGAGCAGGGTGAGCAGCAGAGGGAGAGGGAGAAGCAGGCTCCCCACTGAACAGGAAGCTTGATGTGGGACTCGATCCCAGGACCCTGGAATCATGTCCTGAGCTGAAGGGAGACCCTTAACTGACTGAGGTGCCCAGGCATCCCAAGAGAGTTTTCAATGTATAAAATAAAGAATGTAAGCAAGGGAGAACAGTTCTTTTGAAATCTCTCTATCTATACATCTAATAAATATTAGAGGAAATAACTTTTGATATATGTGCTTTTTTTTAAAAAAGATTTTATTTATTTATTTGACAGAGAGAAAGAGATCACAAGTAGGCAGAAAGGCAGGCAGAGAGAGATGGGGGGAGCAGGCTCCCCGCTGAGCAGGGAGCCTGATGTGGGGCTCGATCCCAGGACTCTGGAATCATGACCTGAGCTGAAGGCAGAGGCTTAACCCACTGAGCCACCCAGGTGCCCCAATAAATGTGCTTTATTAATGTTTTCAATTAAAAAAAATAGAGTGAAGTTTGAATAAACTGTCGTTTTGAAGTGATGAGAAGCATCAAGGACATTTTAGATGTTCTTGGTAGTTGTAATATGAAAATATGATTCCTATTCTGTGATCACAGATTGTACTTATGCTACTGTACTTATGTTACTATTATTGCCTACAATATTACAAAGTGTAGTATTTTTTACAATCCAAGTTCATGACCCTAAGTGAAGACCCCTTGATATTTCCACCTGTTTTTCCTGACCTTGCAGCCTGCGCTAAGCTCTTTCTCTGTCCCGGTGGCACATAAAGCCATCCCTTTTATTCCATGTACCACCCTGGATTGGAACCATCTGTTTATCATCTAGGGACTGTCATTAGATTATAAACTTTACAAAGTCAGGTCTATCTGCTTATCATTTCCCCATGCTCAGGGAGGCTGACACCCAACAGCGGGTCCCCCATTTATAACTATGGCATTAGGTTGAACTTTTTGGGGTCGGGTCTTGTTTTTAAAAGAATAAATAATCTTAGCCCTCAACTCCATGAAGAACTGTATTTTTATTGGTGTTGGACGTTTAAATCACCAATTCTACTTAGAAAAGCATATTAAAACGTCTTTTAAGATAGACTTTACTTAAGGGTTCATGTGAATAATGTTAGTGATATCAACTTATTGATATATTTGTTATCATCTCATTGATAACAGCCATCTGGATTACATTCACTAATTCATTTGGCCACCATTAATTTGAAATGTGTATTTTTGGGGTCTGACATTATTAAGGTGGATCCTTGAGTAAATGACTATAGCACAAAGAAGGTCAAAGGCCAAGCAATGCTCACAGACAGACCTGCAGGGGTAGAGCACTCTCTGAGAAAGTCACTGCCCCTAGATCTTTTGCAGACATGCATATGTCCTGGTTCCCTCGATGAGTCTCAGGCCTATGATACTACATGATTAAATCCTAATGTGATCAGGGACCAGAATATGATGGTAAAATGAAGAGCAGAGACTTCATGTTGACCTTCTCCAGGCAGCTCAGGTCCTGTACTGGGGGTGGAGGGAGGCACAAGCCCCTGACCTAGCATAATTGGGTAGCTGAATTCTAAGACCTATAATTGCAGCTGGATTATGTGAGGTAGCAGCATGGTTAGCCATGTTGGACTTTTTGGTTGGTAGAGCATGGATGCCTCTACAAGCAAGCAAGAGGGATTGGGGTCCAAGCCTTGCTGTTACCCAGCATCAATTGACTTAAACACTAACTATGCTGAGTTTCTCACAAAGCACTACAGAAGGAAGATTCCTCTTAGGAGAGGCCAGGCTGCAAGGGTCAGTCTTGGACAAGTTAACCCTTATCTCTCAATTATTAACTGACTTGTTCCCCAATTTCCTCACCTTAAAAATTGTACCCTTTTCTGTAATTGCTGGGAGGAGTTGGTGAATTGATACATTTAAGACCAGTGGCACAGTTCTTGGCAGATAATAATAACTCATATTTAATTATCGTTACTATTTTTCTATGAATGTTTGTACATTATTGGTGATTGCTTAGAGTGTTGAATAATAAGATTTTCTTTTTTTTTTTTTTTTTTTTTTTTTTTTTTTTTTTTCCTTTTTTTAAAGATTTTATTTATTTATTTGAGAGAGAGAGAGAATGAAAGAGAATGCATGAGAGGGCGGAGAGTCAGAAGGAGAAGCAGACTCCCCGCTGAGCTGTGAGGCTGATAAGGGACTTGATCCAGTCACTCCAGGATCGTGACCTGAGTGAGGCAGTTGCTGAACCAACTGAGCCACCCAGGCATCCCAGTAATAAGATTTTCTTCAAGCACCAACTAAACTATATTGATCTTCTCTTTTCTATCTCTGGAGGACCAACTTCCTGAGTAGTTTAAGTTCCATATGTATTACTGTGTTCTCTATTGGTTTCCTATGTATGTTCTGATTTTTTAACACGATTATACAGTTCATATCTCCTACTTTTAGTGCACCCCACTGCCCTGGCTCCAATCCTTGGTCTAGACCAAAGAGCAAAGGAGCTCAACAAATATATATTAATTATTAAAATAGTCCTAAGTCTTTTAAATAGATTCGTTGAAGCAAAGCCAATGAGAAATTCCACTATACTATTTTGGTATTTCTCAATTGGGTTTTAAAATATGTTTTATATCTCATTTGGATTTTAGCTCATATGGCCACATCTAATTTGTAGCATTTCCATTAATATCTTTCTCATTAAGGTTAAATATAAATAGAGTGTAATATTTAATGTTTTCCACAGATGTATTTAACTTGCCAGACTTCACAGATTCATATCTATAGTCTCCCTTTCCTTATATTTGCCTCAAAACATCTAGAAATTGAAGTACTCTTTGTTCAGTACTTTCCCTGTACCTGTATGGAGGGATGTTGTCACTTCACAACAGCTACTGTTCTAGAGTCTTATGACCCAGAATGCCACTCCTATTTATCAGCCCTCAGTCTAGGATGTGTCCTGACTGAACATGGTTTTTCTAGGCCTCTATACCCTAACCTACTCATGCAGATATGGCTCTCACAACTTTCAGCCCTTCATTCAACCAGCTGGTCTGCGAGCTGATCTCTCTAAGCATCTAGTCTAGAGGAGCCCATTCACCTCTTTGAAAATTTACCAAATACTTTTCACACACTTAGCTGTTCATGTCCTCTGTCTTCTAAATAAAACCAGTAATTCCTTAAAAGATCTACTTCCGAAATCCAGTCACATTAGCTTAGTGACCATCAGAAATTTTACAAATTACTTAATTTTCCTACAGCTCAAACTCCTTGTCATTAAATTTTGTACTAATACCTACCTCACTTCTATCTGGAAATGAAATGAGAGCATGCATAGAGTTCTCCTTGCTCGAGTAACTCAAAATTCATACTCACAGGTTCTCCCCATGCCCCACAGGTCTCTCCCCACCAAAACTGTCCATATCTCATCCAGTGCAAGATATACCACTGTGATTGGACAGAACACATAATAGCTCTTCCCTCAAAACTTTCATCTCACTCCAGGCATTATCTTATTCCTGGTTTCTTATTTTGGTTTGCATATAATCCATAAATGTTGTTGTGTTTTTCTCTCTCCTTTCTGCTGACCCTTTGTTGCTTAGGGATGGAGAAATGTTTAGCAAACAACATTTAACTGAAAAGAAAGACTGTGTATGTTGGGCGGGGGCAGGATGCGGGAAGAGAAAGTCAACACAATATGGACACCATGGAAAATAGTGTATATGTATTTGTCAGTAGGAGTTAGAGACACAGGTGGAAGTAGACAGTGACAGCAGAACAGATATGATTAAGGTGACCAACAGGCCCCATTGGACTGAGATTGAGGAGTTTCTTGGGCCAGGAGACACTGAGTGCCAAGTGTGATGAGTTGGTTACCTTAGGGAGAATGGAAGTACAGGGAGCCAAATTCATTAGCAAGAAACTGAATCACAGGGTAATGAGCTGGTTGTTTTGCAGGGTGGATTCAGAAACTAAAACCACTGGTTGTTAAAACGTATCTTGATATTTAAAGGAAAAATTATGATAAATCTTTTAAGGATGGAAGCTAGAATCATGTTCCATGAAAAGGGACTTACTGATGAGTCTCTCCTGACTTGTGGTCAAAGAATTATTCTCGCCTAAGTGTGAGGAGCAGCCCTGTGCTGTAGGGCCAGAACAATTAGGATCAAACCAGGTACAGTGAGGACCCAAGGGGTTAGTCCCAGATCATTGGTGAGTCAGTCCCAAGAACAACTGCAAAGGAGCAGATATGTTGAGCAGTCTGTGGGTGCTGTTCTTCCTGATCTCTGGTGCTGCTTCTGGGAAGCAGTCAAATTAGCAAATGTCTCCCCAGCCCCACTTCTGATTTAGATTTCTTCCTGAAGTCTGGGTTTAGCAATCCTTAAATCCTTTGGAGGGGGATAATTTTCAGCTGTGTTTACTTTTTCCATAAGTGTTATAGTAACTTCTAAAAAGATTTTCAAAGTATGTAGTGATATCATCGAGTGAAAAATCTAGAAAACCTAACATTAAAACCCATAGACTGATCTTGAATTATCATTAGTGCTGGAGGCAGGACTGCGATGTGTTTGAACTGCTCTCCTTTGCAGCCAGTTCCGATGCACATTTTACTTATTTATTTATTTAAATATTAAAAAGCTAGTGGTACTGGGAAAATCCAGATTCTTTAAGTCACTGGCCTCATGACAAACTATATTAGACATGCCCTTGTGGTGAGGGGATTAAACTATTACTAGCTTTGTTTTGAAACTGTGACACCAAGTGTGTTTTTGGAATCTTTCTGAGGTGGTTTGGGCCCTCGACTTGCCTGGTAACCACAGCTTCTGGACTAATCCAACTCACAGTTTGGGAATTTCCAAAGTGACTTAGCAGGAGCCTTGGTTTACACAGATGAATGTTGTCTGTTCCAGTTCACAGGTGAACAGACCCTTTCTTTAATCAGCAGGTGGGGGATTTTTTTAGACTTCACTTCAGGACAGCGAATTTGGAGGGAATGTCTTAGACCGGAACTTCTCTAGTGCTAATGTGCACACCCATCCCAGAAATCTTCAGGAAAAATTGCTGAATAATTAAGTCTGGGGTGAAGTATTACCATCCGGGTGATGTTGATGCTACTAGTCTACAAACCACACTCTACACAGAAAAATCTTAGAAATCAAGGGCACTTGTGGCAGAAGCGTACCTGGTGTTTTCAGGACACTCAGAACTTACAAGTCTTATTTGTCCTTAGGAACCAGTGCAGCAGTGTCAAAGAAGTAAACATCTTCAGCTATAATAAGCTCCCCTGAAATGATGTATTCTGAAAATCCCTTTGCAGATCATTTCCTTTGTGACATTTATAGTTCTGTCGGAGTGTGGCTGTATCTCTTCTCTGTTGCTCAGTTTAATTGGGAGGTGTTGCATATTGATTTCTTCAGTTATGTTTGCTGTTCTTACTTACCACTATATAGAGAGTTGATGATTCTTGACAAGGTGCAACACATGGGCTTTCTATGATCCTATCTAGAAATGAAGGTTAGACACTAAACACCACGCATCCTTAGGTTAAAGGAAACCAATGGCTCTTCTTCAAGACAACCTTTTTTTTTTTTTTTTTTTTTAAGATTTATTTGTTTATTTTAGAGAAAGAGAGAAAGCACAAGCAGGGAGCCGGACTGTGGGCTCGATCCCACCATCCCGAGATCATAACCTGAGCAGAAATCAAGAGTGAGACACTTAACCAACTGAGCCACCCACGCACCCCTCAAGGAAACTCTTATTCAGAAGGAATGAGCATTGAGATAAATATGGTTATCACTGTGAGGAGAAAGTGAGAGAAAAATTAATAAGTGAAAATATGGGAAGAGTATATTCAAAGACAAGGCTACAGAGAAGAAGACAGTGGTTTCGCTTCCTTTTACATCACCTGGCCTCATAAAATAGAGGGCATGGAGAATTACTAACCTTGACAAAAGGCACAGAGTCTTAAGGCATAAGAATAAATGAAACAAGATGGGATTGGGAGGGAGACAAACCATAAGTGACTCTCACAAAACAAACTGAGGGTTGCTGGGGGGAGGGGGTTTGGGAGAAGGGGGTGGGATTATGGACATTGGGAAGGGTATGTGCTTTGGTGAGTGCTGTGAAGTGTGTAAACCTGGTGATTCACAGACCTGTACCCCTGGGGATAAAAATATATGTTTATAAAAAATAAAAAATTTTAAAAAAAGAATCAATTGGAATACTTCTGGATCAGAAGCAGAGGACTTGAGTGGTAAAGGATTAGAATGTACACATATGAATCGCACTTTCTACTGTGTGGAGAGGGTGTTTCTGAAGAGCTGAAAATAGGCTGAACTTTGTCCAGTTTCTTTAAAACACATGATCATTTTGGAAATCATTTCTCTATTTTCAGGAATTCCATTCACAGTTATTCCTAACAATTGAGACCTGTCAAACAACACTAAATCTAAAGGAATCTTTTAATGTGAGCCTTCACCCTCTCCTAATTCACTGCAGAGGTCAATAGTAGGCTTTAAGATCTGGAAGTTTTTCTTCAGTATATAATTGAGTGGAAACCTGCTTCCTAGCAAAGCTTATTGCTACATTACTGTGTGGTTGTTATGGAGGACAGATGGATACTCACCAGAGCCTCCCATTTGGACATAAAATAAAAGCCTTGTGGTCATGAGTGCTTTTGTGTTAACCAAAATAGAAACCCAAATGGAACAGAGAGCACAGGGATGGTTTAATGATAGATAGTTACATGATAAACCTATGTGATGCCTCTTGAATATGCATTAATTTTCTGTCTTCTTCATACTAAAGTGATTAGTTTCAAAGTTTTCTCATCCACTCAGCAGCCATGTTGCCCTTTTCCATGACTCCAACTTCTAGCTGAACAACAGAAGTGTTGAATCATAAAAGAAAAGTCCAAAAAAACTTTTATTTGTTTGAAGGAAATTCTTTCCATGTGTCCCTGCTCCATCCTTTGCTAATTTGGGTCATGTGCTTTGCTTTAGTCATCTGTCCCAGGCAGAGATCGGCCAGGCTCCTCCTCCCCTTACCACAGAGAGGTCTGGAGGTCCACAAGTGGTAACTGAAGACTGCTGGACTCACCACATCCTACAAAAAACGTAATAGCCGCTTTAGGCTGAGAGGTTCCACTGGAATGTGAGGCTAAGAACGCAAAGTAAGCCCGAAACTAAAAGGTCTTCAAAGCAAGGCATGAGTGGACTGAAGGAGAAAGGGAAAGAGAGGAGGGAAGAACAAGAAAGAACCAATGCCAGGAGTGTAGAGGATGAGCTGGGAGGAAGCAGGAGAGCTGTATGTTTGAATAACAGAGGGTCCCAAGTGCCTCTCCAGCATACCAGAAGAGAGACGACCTAACTTCCTGTTAAGGATGGAGGTCAGGCCATCAGTGCAGATTGCTGCTCCTGAAGATAAAATCACGATGCGTGTTAGGTCAGCAGAAGGACTGGCTTCTAAGAATTCAGAATTCACCTAGGTTTGTACCCAACTTGTATGTGACATGCTCTTCCAAAGTTTTAGGTCATCAAGGGTTCCCTTATAATTCTCTCTCTCTACTTCAGCTTTATGAAAACTAGAGAATGTTTTTGGAAGCCATGCTTGCGTCTCCTCAGTGATTTATCCCCCTAGACCTTGTGAAACGTTTATTGCCTGTGCAACTCATTTGGCACTTATTCTGAGGGCACAGTGATGCATGTATTATGTGTGCTGTTTTGTGGTATTCTTGCTTCATCTTGACATTCCTTTTTGGATTTTGTTCCTTATTAATTTTGGTTTTCTCTACACCTAGGAGAGTTGTTTCAAAATATGGCAGTGCACTCTTTACCTGCTTCTCCTTCAGAGATGGGTTATGTGCCCCACTGCCAGCGAATCTAGGTGGGTGGTGACTGCTGCAAACTGTAGAGCAGAACAGAAGCGAAGCCCTACTCTCTGAAACACAGAACTGTAAAACCACAACTCACTTCCCATCGTGGTTCATGAAAGACTCAGCCTTGTTTGCTGGTCACATTCACTCTTGGATCCCTAACGTAACCATGTGAGAAGTTTGACCACCCTGAAACCACAGTGCTGCCGAAGCCACATGGAGGTACTCCAGCTAGCAGTCCAGCCTGAGTTCGCTCTTTAGCTGTCCCAGTGCAGGCACAGGTAAGCCTTTAGAGTCATCCCAACTGAGGCTCCAAGCATCATAGAGCAGAGACCAGCCACACCTGCCACACCTGTGAACCTAATGCAACGGTTGTGGTTTCACAACACCATGTATTTGTGTATTTTGTAACACAACAGTAAATAACTGGAGTGCAAGAGAAGAACTAGAAGCTACACTTCCCACTGGTTTGAAGGTAGTTGCAGCCAATAGGAAGCATTAGTGGCCGCTTGAAGGGCGAGAGCAGGGGGCAGATGGACAGGGGCTGTCTTGTGTGACTATATCTCCTTCATGGTCTCAGATCCTGCCATGCAGCCCTTGAAATGGTTTTAAAAAGTACCCTGAGGTGTCAGCTCCTGGTCTCTGGCAACAACATCCCCTTGACCCTCTGATCATTGTGGTGCTGGTGGCTTTCTGTTACTGTTAATCTCTGGGTTGCCCTACAGTCCCCTGATTTACCTTGCAGCTCTTTCTTTTGAACTAGTTCCCAATATTAAAATGCTTCTGTTAAATTCCCTGTTTTCTTGACCGGGCCCTGGTTGATACAGGCTGCAGTTCATACTTCTTCAGAGGCTCAACTGGACCCAAGAATTCCCACTAGATACTAGTTGACTGCTTAATCATAAGCCAGTCTGCAGAAAAGTCATCTGGCTCTGTGAGGTGGAATTGGAGACTCCTTTGAGTCATCAGGTTGACCCTTTGTAATACTTGTGATAGTCTCCCATCTCATGATATTAACTAGAATTTGCACTTGAGTATGATTTTATGGGAAGTCTTATATGATTTGTCAATTCCTTTATACGTAACAGGAGCAGATTGCCCAAAGTTTTAATGAGCCTCTTTTGCATTTGGAAGAAGAGTTATTTGAGCCACTGGTCTCTAAAAGATGTTTCCAACTTAACTTTTCTTTTTGGGAGGATAAGAGATGGAACATGTATTGGAAGCTAAAACAAAGCAGAGGGCCCATGACCGCTGTGCTTGAGCTATGGAACTTATTTCTTTCATTAGTATCTTTATAGTTAAAAAATGCTTAGACCTTATAAGAACAAACTTTAGCTCTATACATATATCTGTGTCACATAAAATTGGTTGAAGACATATATGACATCCATACAAAGCTGTATTTTTTTTTTAACTTCAGGATATTAGCTAATTCATAAAGGTAGCTTGAATGACCCATTCTAGTAGTAGAAATTCAAGAGCAAATATCCTCTTTTTCTATCCTGTATTACTGAGTTTGCTGTAGTGGAATGTAGCCATGGCTCTGTAGGACCTGTTGTATAATCAGGCCTGAATCACTTAATCCTTTTGTTCCATGGAGTCCTATCTAAAAGGGTTGGACTCACTCCTCAGATCACTCTAACTTGAGCATTCTGAGTCATTCTACCTAACTTCCTGATTTCATGCTCCTTCTAAGGGTGTTTCTTCCTCTCCCCCGCCCTTTTTTTTAAATTTAATTTTTTTTTTTTTAAGCATCATGAAATCATTACTTCCTAATGCAAATGAAAAACTGAGACCTGATGGTACAGGATACTGAGTTCTGTATAGCTTTATAATAGCTGCATCTTGCCATCATCTGCATTTAACCTTGATGCTACAGGGAAGGATGAAGTAGAGAAATCACAGGAAGGGGACCCAGAAGGGGACTCTGATTTTGAAGAACATGAGGTGCTTATAGACATTTGCATTGAAATTCATTGACAATTCTAGAAGATGGGGAAAAAGACAATATGAACGAACACTGCAAGACCAGTTCATTTTTTTATTTCTCCTTACCTGTTTGCCAAGACAAAGAAGTCAGGACAGTTCCTCCCATTGACCATCAGGATGCCCAAGGGGGGGAAAAATAAGATCAAATGGTCTTTGGCAATTATCTTGCCTTCCTCTAAACAGCCTACACAGTGACCTGAAGGCCTTGGTTTTGTAGAGCATTTAAAGTCTTAATCCTGGGAGGGGTTTGTCAGTTTATTTGTAATTGCTTGATTCTGATAGTGAGCATCCTATGATAATGATTTCCAGATTTCAGATTTCTGGGATCATTAATGTTGGATTGGGGGCTTTTATAAAGTTTTGTGGCTATGTCTTCATTGACAAAAGAGGACTAGCTTGGGAGTTAAACTGAATTAATGTAATTAATGTAATTAATTCTCTATCCAGCCCTGGGATAAATTGTTTAAACTCTCCAATCATCATTTTGTTTTACATTCTAGAGTTTTTGGTAAGCATGATATAAGGAAACATTTTGGTAAGCATTTAGCACAATGTCAGTTAATGGAAGGTATTTGACATTTATTGTTGCTTTCTGCTTCCTCTCATCCCTCCCAAGATACTAAAAAAATTTTTAGTATGTATTTTATCTGGGTTAAAATATATAGTAAAGAATATTCCCTCCAAAAATTAGAGGATTATAGGAGGGGGAAAGAGGGCAGTTGAATGTGATGACCAAAATGTTGAGAGAAGTTTATTTTGGCAGTAGAATTTTGGAAACTCACTTTATTTTATTGATTTATTTTTAAGTTTTATTTTTAATTTATTTAAGTAAACCAACTGTCATTATTATTTTTTTTTCCAGCAAGATGGCCAGGTACATGGTCAGTTGAACTTAAGATTCCCAGAAGAGAAACACATCGGCATCTTTGAAAACTGATATTTTTTCTATCTAAAAAAAATTTTTACTTTCCTAATTTTTTTCTTAAATTAGAATTGTATTAGTCTTTCACAGTAGTATGTGCCAAACATATTATGTAAGAGCAGTGACATGTCATACTAACATTTTCCTCTTTTTTAGAGGGGTACATTTCTTTGGAACTGTCATTTGGGTAGATTATATGTGACTCTTTTCTCCCCTGCTACCTAAAATACTGTAATACTGTTGAGCTATCACTAGTAGGGGCTAAAATATAATGTAACTAAAGGTTTTTATCACAAGCCATTTTCAAATCTTGGTAGAGTCTTCTTGATGGTAAATATTATCAGTGGTGAGAGCCTTGGTGCCAACTGAACTTGGAGCTCAGAGGCAAAGCTTTGAAAGATTATAAAACAAGTCTCCATGTCTGAAAATAGCTTTTAGTGACTCTGTTGGGGACACAGATTAATAGATTGTGAAGTACGAGATCGTGTTGAAATACTATAGTATTTTATAGATAAGAGCTTAGATGACTATTATGTATCAGTAGGATAGATTTTTAATGATGGCCAACTTGTGTTCCAATCTATCATGTGCCATTTGCTAGCTGTGCTAACTTAGGGAAGTTACTGAACTTCTTCCAACCACAGTTTTCCATCAAATTAAGACGTTGCCCAAAGTCAGATGGTGACGTTATCTCTGTTTTACAATGCAGAAAATGAGTTTGCATTGTTAAATTTCTCCTACTTTTGTACCATACACTTCTTTTACCAGAACTGATACAGGTGCATTCCATATAATGAATGCTGGTATGGTCCTCGTACTCTTTGGTCACATATTTTTGGTGGTTGTGTGCGGTGGCTACTTCCCTACTCCATTGTCTAGGGGTCACACAACTTGCTATGATCAATAAAATGTAGGCTGAAGTGTCACTTTGGGTGACATTCTTTTTTTTTTTTTTTTTTTTTTTTTTTTAAAGATTCTATTTATTTACTTGACAGAGAGAAACCACAAGTAAGCAGAGAGGCAGGCAGAGAGAGGAGGAAGCAGGCTCCCTGCTGAGCAGAGAGCCCGATGCGGGACTCGATCCCAGGACCCCGAGATCACGACCCGAGCCGAAGGCAGCGGCCCAACCCACTGAGCCACCCAGGCGCCCCACTTTGGGTGACATTCTCAAGCCAGATGGGCTGATCATAAAAGCCGATGCAAATCAAAGAGATTATTTTCATTAGTTAAGGATAGAGATTGGCATAACTTCAAGCCTGGACTTAATAACATGCATAGATATTATTATTGGAAGAAGGAAGTGCTGCTGTTGTACATGTCTGGACTTAAGAACATTATTTTGAGGCAAAGGTGCCATACAATGACCACTTAACAAACTCTTGCTCTAGTGTTCAGTGATTTGGGGTGACATAGCACCATCAGTGGTCACACTGTCCCCAACAACTGTGAGCTGCTGCTACCATGACATTGGCTCATGAGCTGACCAGATATGTGCTCTTCAGATCCAGGTTGTAACTGACCAGTGACAATTCCGGGTACTTAACATTTATGCAGTGAAAACAAAGAAACAAGAGGTAACTGTGTAAGCGGAGGGATATGTTAATTAGCTTGATTGTGGTGACTGTCTCACAATGTATATATATATCAGAACATCAAGAAGAACACCTTAAATATATGCACTTTTAACTTTTTAATTATACTTCAATTAAGCTGAAAAAACCTCATTAAATAGATGATTACTTTTGTCTTTAATTCTAAAAGTTTAGAAAACAGAAAACCACAGCAAATAGTGAAACTCTTACACACGTACACGACCCAGATTTTACAAACCTTAACATTTAATCACTTTCCTATCTTTTAAAATAAAAGAATTAGGTCTTTAAAGATAACGCGTCTGCATTTCCCTCCAGGCCCCTTTCCAATGATAACACATTGTGTGTGACTCTTTTCAGACCGGGCTTTTGTTAGAGTAGGCAGTTAGGTTCTAACGGGATACCTGGAAGCCAGCAAAGAGGAAGTCGTGGCCAGCTATGGGCAGGTCAGAGGCACGTCCTGACAGCACGCCTCAGGAAGCCAGATCCAACCAGACAGGTCTAAGATGGCAGGTGCCTCAGCAGCCCACCCCTGGCCAAATAAGAAAGAAAAGGCTGGAAATCCTGCTTCCAAGAAACCCCTCTCCCAAGTAATGAATACTCTGTCCTCTAGTTAACACCTGTCAGTAAAAGGTAGAAACCCAAACCCTGAGGCCCACAGCTCTCTCTGGGCTCGCCCTCTCTCACATCTCAAGAATGTACTTCCGCTTCAGTAAGCTTTTCCCCTTGTGTCACTCATCCACTGTGTTGTGTCTGTCCCAGAATTCTTTCTCCTGAGGAGACCAAGAACCTTTACCAACATCTTTGGGGCTGGACCGGTAGGTCGAGGCTTCAGGGCCTGGGATGACCTCAGTTCACCTGGCAACACTTCTATATATTTTTTCTAGATAGATTCATAATTATTTATAAATAGCACATAGTCTCACGTAAGCATATTTATTATTCCACACCAACTCAAGGTAACTAACCTCAACCGTCTGTATTTTCCTAGCAATTCTAGTTTAAAAGTCAGTGTTTCAGTAAGAATATGGGAGGAAACACTCCCAAAATGTAGATGTTTCTAAAACAATATTTACAAAATACTCCCTCCCCTTTTTGTGATGTGACCATTAGTTGACATGTCTTGAAATGACCACCAATTTAATGGCTTGTTTCTATAGGAACATTTGGCTTAAAAATTTTTTTATTCTTCTATCCTTTTTCTTGCCTTAAACATTCGACTTCATATTACTCTTTTGCAAGTACATTACTTAAAGAAAACTTAAAACATCTATTACCTGGGGTGCCTGGCTGGCTCAGTCGTTAAGTGTCCGCCTTAGGCTCAGGTCATGATCCCAGGGTCCTGGAATTGAGCCCCTGCTCCGCAGGGAACTTGTTCTCCCTCTCCCACTCCCCCTGCTTGTGTTCCCCCTCTTGCTGTCTCTCTCTCTGTCAAATAAATAAATAAAATCTTTTAAAAAAATCCATTATCTGGTTATATCATTTCATTAATTTAAAGTGTAAAAAGACAGGGCGCCTGGGTGGCTCAGTGGGTTAAAGCCTCTGCCTTCAGGTCGGGACATGATCTCAGGGTCCTGGGATCAATCCCCACATCGGGCTCTCTGCTTAGTAGGGAGCCTGCTTCTTCCTCTGTCTCTGCCTGCCTCTCTGTCTACTTGTGGTCTCTGTCTGTCAAATAAATGAATAAAAATCTTAAAAAAAATAAATAAAGTATAAAAAGTTACATAAATTACACAAGAAGATACAGAATTCTCACTTAAAATCATCATGTAATGGGATGATATTTTAAGTGTGTGGAGAGAAGATTTTTATTTATGTCTGCAAACTAGGACAGGAAATGCTATAAATTGATAGTTATGTAATCTCAGAGCCCACACCGACTAAGTCTTTTGGTTAAAGTTGCCTTTGTGGTTGAAATGGCAGAGAAACCCTTCACGTTTTTGTTTGACAGAGAAAAAAGGAGAGAATGCTTTTTTCTTCTATAGTCTTTGGAAATTATTTAGCCATGATTTGTGTAAGAATAAACTCCCATTATCATTATTGGAGTGTTTCTTTTTTAAGGCCCATCTGAAAAAAAAAAAATTTTTTTTTTCATTTTCTCCAAGGGAGAAAAGAGGACAGAAAAGAAAAAGTTATTCTGTAAATATTTTAAACGAGTCTCTATTTGAATGAGTTTTCCTTTTGTAATTTTTCATAAGCATTATGTGGGACTTACTACATGCCAGACACTGTTTTGAGCACTTTGCAAATATGTCATTTAGTCCTTATACTGTCTCTCTGGCACCGTCATTTTAACCATATGTAAACTGAAGCACAGAGACATAAAATAACTTGCTCAGGGTCACACAGCTAGGGAGTGACAGAGCTGAGATCTGACTACTGGGAGGCCACATTCTCCCATCTGTAGACTATGCTGTGTAATAACATACCTGACCAGTTGTGGGCATCATAGTTCTCCTAAAAGTTGAACACCCCAGCTGGCACATTGGGGAAGGAGTGTCAGATTTGAAGAGGAAGTTGGACAACTTCTCTCACATGTAATTTCCACAAATAAGAACATGTAGAACAAGAGGAAATGTTTAAATTCCCTTAAGAATGATTTTGCTTAAGCCCCAGTCAGCATTTTCTAGAAATTAAGGTCATTACTGAAGCTGATATAATTTCTTTATATTAGGTTTGGATGTGACCACTGTTGGAGGCAGGAAGTGGATAAGATGCTTCATTAGTATTTCAATCTCTGGGTGTTTTATTTTATTTTATTTTATTTATTTTTTTTTTAAAGATTTTATTTATTTATTTGACAGAGAGAGATCACAGTAGACAGAGAGGCAGGCAGAGAGAGAGAGAGGGAAGCAGGCTCCCTGCTGAACAGAGAGCCCGATGCGGGACTCGATCCCAGGATCCTGAGATCATGACCTGAGCCGAAGGCAGCGGCTTAACCCACTGAGCCACCCAGGCACCCTCTCTGGGTGTTTTAATTGATGCTATCTTGCTATGTTCAGATTTTGGCCTGGATCCTACCTTCTTTTCCTGATGCTTTGCATCTACTTCAGACTCTTGGACCAGAAATATTATTCTAAATACTTCACATAAAAGGTTTTATTCTGATTATGTATTTATATTTGTATAAAATATCTATTATGTGTGATATATGTATAATATATGATATATATTATTACATATATATATAATTCTTTTTAAAAGGACTGAATTTTGTTTTATTTTTTTCCCTAAACTTTGCATTCTCTGAGCTAAACTCCCTAAGTCTCCCTAATACTTATCTCTTTTGAGTTACTTTTTTTCTATTTTGCCGAAATATTTTTATTTTCTTGAAATTATATATATATATACATATATATATACATACACTCTGTATACTTACATATGTGTGACTGTACAAATGGATATAACACACACACACACACACACACACACACACACACATATATATTAGAGTCAGAGAGGAAGAGAGAACGAGAAAGTGAGAACACATGAGAATAATTTGTTGCTGGGCTTCTTTTCTCTGTGTGACATAGTTCCTGACAGAATAATGTGGTTCTCAAGCTCCAACTGCATTTGCAGCAATGTCTGTACATTGTAAAATAATTGAAGAGCAATTGGTGGCTAAAGTTCGGTCTGCTTTTGTAATAATACATGTGGGCTCCATCACCCTGGCTAAAAGGAGGTGCTGGATGGTGACCTAGTGTTTAATGCTCTATCAGGAGGCAGTTTGCCTGCATCTCTACCAGTTGATGAAACTAAAAGGAAAACTTAAATAACTTACATAATTCTAGCTTTTAAAAATGGATTAAAAATTTCCACCCAATATATTAAACAAATGGAGATTGTTCGTTAAGACTAATTTTAAGAGCTAAGACTCAGGGTTTTTGTTTTGTTCTGCTAAGCCCTCCAAACCAAATAGGGTATTTATTATCTAAAACTTATTTTATTGGTTGCATATTTCATGAAACTTGTTCCAAAAGTGTGCTTTTACTGGAGAGCAAAATATACTCTGTCGTTTCAATTATTTCACATTTATTGAGACTTGTTTCTGACCCAGCGTATCTTCCCGAATGTTCCATATTTACACTTGAAAAAACTAAGTATTCTCTTGTCGGGTGGAGCATTCTTTAATTTATTTACACTAGTTGCAAATGTTGTTCATATATGTCTACTCTTACTGTTTTCTGTATTTTTTTTCTGACAATCACTAATATTTATGGGTTAACTTTATTTCCCTTTTAGTTCTGTCAGTTTTGCCTCATGCATTTGAAACTCTGTAGTGGGGTGCATGAAATTTAGGTACTGTTTTCTTTTAGCTTAATGAGTAAGTTTCATATTCCATTTCATTTCCACTATTGGCTTTATTGCTCTACATCTTTGCTCTATTTTTGAATAATGGTTTTCTGGAGGATCCAGTATACCTTCTTAATATATAGTTTTCCTTCAAATAATACTATGCCACTTCAATGTAATGAAGAACCTTACAAATCATAAATTTCCATTTTTTTCTCTCTTTTTGTCTTTGTGGGACTTGATATACATTTTATTTCTACATATATTATAAACTCCACAGTGGATTGTTATTTTTCCTTAGACTAGCGTATTTTTTTTTTCCTAAAGGGCTAGATAATAAATATTTTAGGCTGTGCAGGCCATAATATCTCTATCAAAACTACTGAACCCTGTCACTGTGGTATGAAAACAGTCATAGACGACACATAAACAAGTGAGCATGGCAGTGTTCCAGTACAGTTTATTTTCAAAAACAGACAGGAACTCTTACTTAGCCTGTGGGCCATTGTGACCTCTGCTTTAAACAACTAATTCTCTCTTACTGCCATTACAATAAAAAGAAAAAAAAACTTTACCATTTTTGGCTCTCCATTTCTTTGAATATATTTGAATTTCTATCTAATAAAATTTTCCTTTTACCTAAAGAATTTCTTTTAATATTTCTTATTATGCAGTTTTGCTGCAACCCCCCAACCCCAATACAAACAAAATTCTCAACATTTGTGTGTTGAAAAGGACTTTATTTCTATTTTAAAATGGAGGTAAAGATATTTTTTCATAGTAAAAAAAGCCCCCCGCTCCCGCCAGTCCTTCAAAATTCCTTTGTTTCCTGGCTTGTATTTTTTCTGACAAAAGGGTTGGGGAGATTCTCGTCTTTGTTTCCATATAAGACATGTGCCTTCCCTCTTCACCCATTCCTCTTACTGTATTTCTGCTTTTAAGATGTCTTCTTCATCACTGATTCCCAGAAATTTGATTGTGATATTCCTTGATGTAGTTTATCTTCTCTGCTTTATTGTGCTTCTTGGCTTTCTGAGTTTATAATTTTTATCAAATTAAGGAAACTGTCAGCTATACTCATTAAAAATGAAAAAAGAAAAAAGTCCTGCCTGTCCTCTCTTTCTCTTCTTCTTCTAGGACTCCATGGTAGGCTGAATAATGGCGCTCCTAAAGCTGTCTATGCTCTAATCCCTGGAACCTGGCCTATGTTACCTTATATTATAAAAGATAACAGTTTACCTCACGTTTGTTGATATAATTAAGTTAAGCTTTTAATTATCAGAGGTTCAGTATAATAACAAGGATTTTTCTGAGAGGGAGAAAGGAGGTCAGAGTGAGAAGATGACATGTTAATGGAAGCAGAAGGTGGAATCCAGTGCTTTGGAAAGGGAAGACTGGGCACAAGCCAAGGGGTGCAGGTGTCTTCCAGAAGGCGGAAAAGGCAAGGCAATGGATTCTTCGCTAGAGTCTCCAGAAGGAATACAGCTCTGCCTACAACTCAGTTTTAGCTCATCAGACCCATTTCTGACTCCTGAGCTCTAGAGGAGTAAGATCGTAAATTTGGGGGATTTTTTGAAAGCCATTACATTTAATATTTTTTACAGCAACAATAGGAAACTGATATGTATTAGACTGTTTGGTATTATCTCATGGGTCACTGATGCGCTGTTCATTTTTTTTTTTTTAATGTTTTACTCTGTTTGTTGTTAGATGGCTTGTATGGCAATGTTTTGAAATCCACACTTCTTTTTCAGTGTCTAATCCATTAAATTCATCTTGTGATTTTTAAAAATTTCATGTATAGTAATTTTTATCTTTGTAGTTCCCTTTGGTTTGTTTTTGTATCTTCTGTTTCTTTCAACATGATACTCATGTTTTCCTTTAAATCTTTATTTCTAAAAGCTCTTTTAAAAATCTTGTCTCTTGGTACTATCATCTTCATTTCTACTATTTACATTAATAGATTAATAAGTGATGTGTTATAGTTTCTTGCTTCTTTATATGCCTCATCCTTTTTGATTAGATAATGGGCACTGTGAATATAATGTTTTTGAGAGTCTGGATTTGTTGTTTACCTTGAAAAATGTTCAACTTTGCTTTGGCAGGCAGCTGAGTAACTTTCAAATCAGTTTACAGTTCTTCCCACGTTTGTTTTTAGTATTTGTTAGGGCATGTCCATACTGTAGTTTATGACAGTGTTGCATTAGCCTTACTCTAAAGTTGACTCTTCTGGGCTCTCTACTGAATGTTCCATGTATCCACTGAGATCAATACATTCCTGCCTGAATTTCCTCCAGCCTTGTCTATATTCTGGGAACTGTTTAAATTAACTCTTCCTGAGAATTCTTTGCCACCATCAGGAAATTTTACCCTATTCATATGGGCCTTACCATTTAGAAAGAGGCTCAGAATGATTCTGTATATGGATTTCTGGAGCTCCATATACTCTAAGGGTAGCTCCTTCACTTGCAGTATTCTGTCCCACAAAATCGAGCTGCGTCCACCTCCCCCATCTGATCTCTATCTTCCCATTCGCATGGGAGCATCTAGTTCTCCTCAGGTTCTCTCTTTCTATGTCACAGTCTGTGACATGCCTCCAGGTAAGAAAAAACCTGATGGACTGTGGGGCTTATGTCATTTGTTCTACCATCTTTCTTACATCATGGTCTTATACTCCTAATTGTTCAGTGTCCAAAACTACTCTTTCATGTTTGTTGCCAGTCTTCTGGTCATTTCTCCTGGGAGGACAAGTTCAGTTCCAGATACTCTAACCTGTCAAGGTGGAAGATTCTACTGGTGATTTTTCACATCAGGCTCTTCCCAGAAGGATTTGGATTAACCAAGGTTGATTTGAAAATTTTTTTATAATTAGTTAATTTCTTCACATTTCTATTTTTCTAAGTATATTTTATAAGAATGTCTATATTTGTATAATAAGACATAAAGGGTTTTTTTTTCTTGGTCAATAATTTTATTTTTGGTGCAAGAATTTTCACCAAATCCTATAAATTTGCAGTTCAAACACTTGAAAATAAAGAAAAGTGAAAATACATAATTTTTTATGCTGTGTTTCAACAAGAATCTTATCCTTGGTGCAAGGGGAATATCTTTAAATAAGG
The DNA here is from genome assembly GCF_030435805.1 of Mustela lutreola. Classification (NCBI taxonomy): domain Eukaryota; kingdom Metazoa; phylum Chordata; class Mammalia; order Carnivora; family Mustelidae; genus Mustela; species Mustela lutreola. The sequence continues at coordinate 33,223,829 of NC_081298.1, read as the reverse complement.
AGGAAGAATGAGTATTTTGGCAATGTTACACAAATACATGTCACTTAAGGAAATCGTAAATTTATTTTTAGAAATGTGATTTTTCTAAAGACAGGTCAATTCTTCCCTACCACTCTTCTTCCCCTCTTGGTAAAAAATAGTTTAAACTTGACATTCCTATCCCACTCTTCCCATGTAAATAAGTTTCCTTTGAGGCCCATATTGACTCTGTATGAGCATCACATACTTATTTTTCTATTCACTGAATGCTTTGTTGGTTAATCTGGGTCCTAATTTTCTTCATGACCTGTAAAATTGTCTTTTCCAACTTCTTGGCAGCAGCAGCTTTGCTGTCTTGATGATGTTTCATGTGGCCTACCCCTTGTCTTGGCTAAGCTCAGATCATATGTCCATCATCGGAAGTATACAAAATGTGGTCTAACCACGAAGAATACTTCCAAGACAAAATCATAAAATAGAGATGCTTTAGTTTAGAATGCTAAAATATCTGTACCATCTGTGAATACAAAATTCGCCAAAGAAAAATAAGTGGGAAATCTATGGTTTTCCTTTTGAACTGCCATATAAAATGGGCCCAATATTGAATTTATTTAACCACAAAATATATTTTTTAAAATAGTGTTAATTATAGTTATGCTTGATTTCCATATACTATTCTCTTCTGTAATTATAGTTGTGGTTTCATTTTCTATAAAGTAATAAAAAGAGATTCTTACAACATATTCTGAGCAAGGCATAGTAGTAATAATAGTTTTCAGAATGTTGATCATTTATTGGGCATATCCTTTATATACTATTTAGTGATGAAAATATTAGGAGCTTAACAATATAATTAATAGCTCTTTCAATTATCACTGAGTGTGAATTATCAAAAATTAATAGCCCTTTTAAAAATGAGGTGGGTGGGGTGCTTGGGTGGCTTAGTGGGTTAAAGCCTCTGCCTTCGGCTCAGGTCATGATCCCAGGGTCCTGGGATTGAGCCCCGCACTGGGCTCTCTGCTCAGCAGGGAGCCTGCTTCCTCCTCTCTCTCTGCCTGCCTCTCTGCCTACTTGTGATCTCTGTCTGTCAAATGAATAAAATTAAAAAAAAAAAAAGAAAAAATATTTTAAAATAAACCTTTCCCCCACTAAAATCCGGATGGTAGGTTATTCAGAATCTAACAGTAGGCAGTCATTATCATACCTAGAGCTGAAGAGAAGGGGAGCAAAGAGCTAACAGAGTCAAGTGGGAAGTGGAACTGTGGACAAAGGACTGGGAGGCAGGAGTAGCATGTGCAGCTGCTGTCAGGAAGGCATGATGGAAGGCAAGAGGAGGAAGGGAAAATGGCAGGTCAGTGGCTGCCATTCGTCAAACCCAACTGGAAGCCCAAAGCCAGGGGGCCAAGATGGTAACACCTGCAGCCCAGCTGACACTGACACATGATCAGAGGAACATGGCAAATAGAACTTGAGGAAGAGAGAAATCAGATCTAACCATCACAGAGAAATATCTCTTTTAGGTAAAGGACACTTCTCAGTTCTCCTCAAATATTAACATTTACACAAAGGCCTATTCACCCAACCAAGGAAGGAGTTTTTGATAATCTTTTAAGTGGACTATGTAGAACCAAAGCTTCAATTCCATTGAGGGCTCTTCCATGTTGGATATGTGTATGGTGGATCTGGATGCAGTACGATAGAAAATGAAGCTTGTCAAGAAAGTTAATTCTAACTTTGAAAAACTTTGTGGTGGATTAAAAATGGTGAAAAGATGATTTGTTATTCCCTCAGTCGTGGGTGGTATTGATTTCCCCTTTCCCTTGATTCTGGGCTGGACTTAGTGACTTACGAGAGCGACAGAACATGGCAGACGTTATGTTTGGGGCTTCTGAGGCTCAGACATAAGGAGTCTTGCAGCTTTCTCCTGGTTCTCTTGAAATATTTGCTCTTGGGACATTTCTTTTCCAAAGACAGTACCATATTTTGAGAAACCCAAGCCAGACGTGCAGCCCATGTATAGGTACTCTAGTCGGAGTACACTCCAGAGTGTATCTGTCAACCCTAGCCCTACCAGCTCCCAGCCATGAGAGTCAGACATCTTTGACATCTAACCAGGAGAACCTTCTGGTGACTGGGGGTGCACTTGCCTTCTGCCCACAGCAGTCAGGATGCCTCACATAACAATTTCCCAGCTGAGCCTTGCCAATACACAGAATCATGAAAGACAATAATGAATTGTAGCTTGAGGCCACTGTGTTTTGGGGGTGGTTTGTTGCCCAGCAACAGAGAAGTGGAAGAAAACCTCAAGGAAATAGCATCATAATTTCTGGAAAGCTTGGGAGAAATGACCAGTGACCATTTCTCCTATCACTGGCTTAGATATATAACTTTAAGATTTAGTTTCAAATTAAATATTTTGACCCCAAATATTTAGAAACAAATTTTAATGGTAGGTTTGTCTAAACCAGGGAGATTCTTATTTTCAGATAATTTTTTGCTTGACAATTTTTCTTACAAACTTGCTCATGAAATATTTATGCAGATTCCTGTATTTTCCTGTTCTTCACCCTGCAAAGATGGACTCCATTGCGACCCAAGCATAATGTGCCATATATAATAGCAAGAAATGGAGAGTAGAGAGCCTGACAATTTGGCCCTGTTTTCACTCCATTCTCAATATAAACAAATGCTCCATGCTTCTCAAGCTTCATTATGCACATAAATCACCTTGGGATCGGTTAAAAAAGCAGACTGTGATTTGCAGTTCTGGAGTAATGTCTAAAAGTCTATACTTCTAAGCTTTGCGCAGTGGCAGTATTGTAGCCAATGAGGTTTATCCGAGGCGTGATTATTGCTAATTAAAAGTCTATACTTCTAATATTTCCAATTGATATGGATGCTACTGGTCCACTTTGAAGAGCATAGGCTTAGAGCACCCTACAATCAAAGAGAAGTGGAAATTTAATTCAAAGAGAGATGAGTTTTACTCTTGGAGGAAAAGCAACTCCCCAGCATGTCAATGATAATCATGAGTCAGATTTTGTTATATTAAGTTGGCCTTTATTAGTAATCATTAGAGCATGGCAGGCTGTACTTGAAAAATTCCTTAAATATTAAGGCTTATCATCATAATATACTAAAAAACAAGTATACTCTCTGTTTTCAGGTTCAATTCATTCTTAGATATGTTAAATTCAGAATATATTTATTACATTTTGACTCTCTTCCTGTCTTTTATACTCATACTCCAGCATAACTTCTGTTATTCTGTGGAGAAGTTTAGAAACAGGGAAGCATAAACTTCAATTAATGTTTATAAATTGCTCAGGTGATTTGTAGGAAGTAGAGGACAGTTTGTTACATAAAATATATATGCACAAGTCCCTGCCAGTACAGCTAACATGGTTTATGGTTACAAATTAGTCTAGAGAGGCTGCTAACCTTGATGGTCTATTTAAAATACAAAGTAACCAAATAAAAAAATGCAAATTAAAGGTACTATCGTGGAATTTCATCCCAAACTGTGTTGTTTGGTCTCCCTGAATATCCATCTCTCCCCTGCCTTGCTATAACTAAATTTCCATTTTGTTTTTCATCGATCAAAATAGCAAATACCAAAAAAATGGCAAAAAATATATATATATGTTTTTAAGTTATGGTTAAGAAACTGCAAGGAACTGGCCATTCTCAAACATTGCTAATGGAAGTTCAAAATGGCTTGATACTTCCGGAGGAAACACAGCAATCTGTATAAAAATTTTAAAATATTTTTTGTGTTTGGGAAGCCTGGGTAACACAGTCAGTTAAGTGTCTTCTGACTCTTGGTTACAGCTCAGGTCATGATCTCAGGGTTGTGAGATTGAGCCCTACACTGGGCTCTGCACTGAGTGTGGAGTCAGCTTGGGTTTCTCTCTCTCTCTCCTTTTCCCTCCCCAGAACACACACACTCTCTCAAATAAATAAATCTTAAAAATATACATTAAATATTTTTATGTTTCATTTTTAAGATTTTATGAAAACTATTACAGACACAGGCAAAGAATTATCTCAAAGAATAGTTATGACCTAATTATAAAGTCAAACATTTGCACTATTCTAAACTTTTAACAAGAGAAAATGACCTAGAAAAATTAAGGTGCATCTATGCACAAAGAAATACCAAGAAGTTAGTTGACAGAACACATAAAAAACAATCTAATGACCATAATATATCGTCCTTGTAAGAAACAAAGCATGTTGGTAAACATATGTATTAGGATTCTCCAGAGAAATAGCACCAATAAGATGGATAAAAAGAGATGATATAGATGCAGATGATACAGAAATAGATGGCATAGGGGTGCTTGGCTGGTTCTGTGGGAAGTGCGTGCAACTTTACTTCAAAGTCATGAGTTCAAGCCCCATATTGGGTGTGGAGCCTTTTTTTTTTTTTTTTTTTTTTAAAGAAAGAAATAGCTGATACAGATTCAGATGTAGATCTAGAAAAGGAGATTTATTACAGGAATTCAGTCACGTGGTTATGGAAGCCCAGAAGTCACACTATCTGCTGAGTACGGACTGGAAAACCAGGAAAGGCAGGAGTGGAATTCAGTATGAGTCTGAAAGCCTGAGAATCAGGGGACCCAACGGTGTAAATCCCAGTCTGAGCTTGAAAGCCCCATGTCTGAGGGCAGGAAAAGATGAATGTCTCAGCTCAAGCAGAATGAGAAGAGTTTGCCCTTCCTCCACATTTTTTGTTCCCTCACATGGATTGGATGATGCTCACCTTCCTGGTGACAGTGACCTTCTTTATTCAGTCTACTACAGATTCAAAAGCTAATGGTCTCTGCAACACAGATGCACTCAGAAACAATGTTTTATCACCTGCCTGGGCATACTTGAGTCCAGTGAGGTTGACACATAAAATGAACTTATCACAGTTGAATTTTTTGCTTCCTAATGATTAAAATTTGTATGTAAACCTCATAGAAAAATATAAATATATTCAGTATACCCACATACTTACAGAGCTGGAATTTAAAGGATGTAACTATAGGTGATTTCATTTCCTACTTTGCCCTTTATGTATCATCTTAATCATTTTTATTTAGCAGATGTTTTTGAAAATCATATTTAAAATATTTTTTAAAGATTTTATTTATTTATTTTAGAAAGACAAAGAGAACATGTGGGGGAAGTTTGGAGGGGCAAAAGGGGAAGGAGAGGGACAAGCAGGCTCCATGCTGAGTATGGAACCTGATGGGGGCTCCATCCCACACCCCTGAGATCATGACCTGAGTTGAAATCAAGAGTTGGACGTTCTACCAAGTGTCCCTAAAACATTTAAGGCAGACTTTAAACACTATTTTAAGATTAAAACACTTCTTCCACTTGATTTTCTATTTTTCTTCTCTTCTTCCTTAGCAAATTTACTCTGAAAAGAAAACCAGTGTTCATAATTGCATCTTAATTACCTCAAATAACTTTTTTTCATGTATTGGCCATGTAATTATCCTAACTCTTTCCCTTTAACATAGTTCTTTTGTTGTGTGTTTTTTTCTTTTCTTTCTTTTTTCCTTTTCTTCTTCTTCTTCTTTCTTTCTTTCTTTCTTTTTTTTTTTTTACTATTCTTGTGTTCATTTATCACTAATTTAACAAAAATTCGAGTACTTACTGTATGTCAGGCATCATTTTTGGTCCTAAATCTGTCATTACTATTTTTTAATTTTCTATATTTTTCAAATTAGTTATTTCCTCTATATACATTTATTCAACAGACGTTTTTCAACACCTACTGTATATCATGCACTATTCTAGGCTCTGGGGACACAGAAGTGGGAGAACCAGTGGAAAACTCCTATTCTCATGGAGCTCATATTCCAACAGATGCAGAAAGACAACGAAAGAAATAATTAAATACATAGTGTATCAGAATGAAATGAAGTAGGAGTCTCTGAAGATGAAGGGGGGACAAAATTATAATATAAAGTAGGTTTATCAAGGGAGGCTTTTCTGAGAAGGTGATTTGAACCAAGAATTGAAGGAGGCAAGGGAGCAAAGGGCTAGGGGAAAGAAACAAGTCTTCAGATACTCCTATTTTTGAGTTTCTTAAAATAATTCAATACCAAAAATCCAAATTTGCCAAGTAATCAGAATTTCACATTTCTTATTTGAATTTTCATGATCAGAAAAATGTTATTTTGAAAAAAAAATCTTGAAACACACAAACTCTGAAATCTGATTTTTTTGAAGAAGATATATATCATCATAAAGGAATCCAGAGGCCTCAATTGATAGAAAGCACGTGTCCAAGACAGATATCCTTTCCTGAAGGCAACAACTGTCATCTTACCAGCACTTTAAACTCTTTGCGAGTCATAAGGCAGAAAGACACTAAGTTAAGTGTTGATGAATTAACGCATTGAAAATAGATGAAAAAAGTTGAAAAAATAAGAGGCTCTTTATAAAGCCCCTTCTGAAATTTACGATCAAGAGATGATAACTCATCTTTATGGCATCTCTCTTTAATAGATTATTTTTTTTCTTTAATAGATTATTAAGAAGAAATTGTCTTCAATAGCTAAAAGTCCAGATGGGATTCTGTTAAAATCCCCTACTGTGCATTCATCGCCATAGATGGTTTCCTGTCAGAAAATGGTGTAAATTAGCAGCTTGACGTTCTAAAACTGGGTTAAGTGGTCTGTTTCAGACAGGGAGAAATTTATGGCGTGAAATACAAATGCTTAAGTAATCATAAAAGTATTCCATTTTCTGAAGCTGATTTCACATTAACACTTGGCCTATCACGTAGCTCATCATGTCTTCTCTTGTAATCAGGAGGAAATGGGCTCTTTATCTCAGAAAGGCATGGAGAAGTTTGTAATCTTTTTCACAAAAAGAATCTTGTAATAGGATGGAGAAGGGGGTTAAGAAAACAATAGATCTGTAAATGTCATTGGAGGGTATACATCTGTAAACCATTCCCTTCTGAAATGTTGGAAAGATTGCAGTATAAATACTACCTCATCACATGTTTTCCTTTTGTCTAGCTCTTCTGTTGTCTGGAGTCTCGTGAGATGAAATGCACACCCCGAAACAGCATCCCCTCTGAACCGCAGTGGGAGGATATTACACTATTTTGTGGCCCTGCTCACTCTGTTTTAGCCCCGGGTACTTTCTTCTGCAGGTGCCAGGTCTGGTTCAGGGATGAAGCTCAAAGTTAAAACCAAATCAATTGCATACACAGGTGGTGAGACCAGAATGTGCTTGAATCTGAAAACCAGAGTGAGTGGTTTATGTTAGAATGCTTCCAGAAAGTAGTAGGAAAAATCTTCAGGGCAAAATGATGCCAGCATAAACAGTCGTGGGCTGCTTCAAACGCAATAGACCCTTTCATTGCTCACTCCTTTTACACATGGACCTTGCTTTTTTTCAGGTTTAGCACAAAGCAGAGAAAAGGCAGTATTTTGAGTACAAAGAAGGGTCACAGTTATACTGTCTAGGAATGAAAATCAAAACTGGCAAAGATCAGTTCCATGTTCAAAATTTTTTTAAAAGTATGTAAATAAATATACCTAAATATATATGCATCATGAACGTGTATGAGCAGTGAGAAGATCCCATGTGCAGAGCCTCTGTGACTTGGCCAGTTTCCTCAAACCAGTGTGTTGAAGACAGCTGGGAGTGGTATAGCCTGTGGCCTACTCAGAAGTCCAGACACTACCAAAATATGTCAGTATTTTTGTAAATATTTTATATATTTTTAAATAATATTATAAATATCATAAATATTTAAAATGCAATAAATCTTTAAAATAGAAAATATATTTATATTTAATTAATATATTATATATTATATTTAATATTATTTATAGATAAATAGAAATATATAATATATAAATATATTTAAAATATAAAATAAAATTTAAAATTATAATTTTAAAATATTTTATAAATAATACATCAGTATTATTATAAACTGGCCTTTTTGTGGGACTGTGAACTCAGTGTTGTCAGGTGTTTTAAAGAAGAAACCTGACATCTGACTCTGTGTATTATCTATATGTGTGATTTTCTGTGATTTCACTGCTTAATTTGACTCTCAGACAGCCAGGTTGAGATCATACACCTATGAGTATAGTAAAGGCCTGTGGTGGTCTTTATGTCACACTCATGAGCCTCTGATTAAGAGGTGAATGGGCAGGCTAATAATCATAGCAAATTTACCACACTATAGGCTGGCTTTTATGTTTCTTAGTAAAACTCCACTCAGTTATCTTTCTAAAGAAAGGGAATATTTATTTTAATTGAACCAATATTTATATTAGCATTTATAAATAAATGTACAGTATTTACAAACCAGAGTTCTTTCTTCTTGAAAATTAGGTATCCTGGACCTCAGGAATTTTTCTATTGACATTGCAGTGAAATTCTAATGGACCTTAATGTGATAATTCAGGGTTCAGTTTCCCAACAAGTCAGTTTGTAATTATTTGTGTTAATCTTGAAGATGATAATAAATATCTCTGATACTCAAAAGGACATGGTCATATAAGCCACAAGGATTTACTGGGTGGGGATGAGCTAGGTTTCCCAGAGCAAAGAGATAGTTCAGAAAAGGCCAGTATGCTTGTATATAGAATTGAGAACTAGAAGTACCCTCCCTCAGACTGAGGTCCCACAACATGGGCTGATCAAGCATCAGGGCTGTATTCATTCAGGAGACTGAGATATGTTAATGGAATCCAAGGAGATTCAGTTGGAGTTGTAGATTCCGAGGACCTGAGTTCCATTTTTACTCTGCCATTATTTCATTGCTTATTCACTCTTAATTTTAAGTAAGAGAAAGTCTCCATCATACTTCTTAGAAGATCTTTACTTAGATTATTATTAAATTAGATTTAAAAGGGATGTTACTTTGAAGAATAGCCTTGGGGATGAATGATAGACAAAGTTGGACTAGATTTTTCTAAGAGCATGTTTATTTGCAAAATTGTAGGATCGGTTTTACTCTAACTTGACCCAGGCATTAACTATTACCTGGATAAGATTTTTAATCTTTATATTCTGAACCTCGTGAATAAAGATCAAGGCAGGTCCTATGCTAATTTCTCTGCCTTTACACAATGCTCCTTCTTATTCCTACAGCACCTATACGTATCTTGGCAATTCTTCCTTTTGTGGAATGTTTTCTGACATTCACTTAAGAGGTCACCAAGAATATGTATGTAAATGGAAAAAATAATTGGCACATATGGAGAATGGAAAAGATAACTAGCAGAAATTCAAGACTATTTTCCATTTGGAAAGATCAACTTCTGCCATCAAATGGATTTGGTCACATACTTCTGGTTGGTTCCTGCTGACTTGTCTTTGTTTATATTTAAGGAAATATGGGAAGAGTTACCAAATTAGCTAGAAGAGCACTGGGCCTAGGCCTCATATTTCTATTATCTATAAATATTTATCAAGCACATGCCATATGTCAGGCTCAGAGGAGAATGTGGCTGTGGTATGAGACACTGGTGTTGCACTTGGAGCTTGGAAGCTGGAAGGGAGGTGGGGGTGTAGCATGCATCAAGGTCACAATGAGAGAGCGCCAAGTGTGCTTTGCACTTGTGAGGTTAGAGCCTTCATGAGGGGCCAGAGGACCTTTGTGGTAGAAAACAACCTTGGAAGATGACTAAGGAAGAGAATGTGATGAAATGTCGGGGAAGAGTGGACATCATGAGCAGTACTTAGACTGCACAGTAGCCTGGTGACACAGCTCTGTTGGACATGACCTAGTGCCTCAGATCCAGCCACAGGGACCCTTTATCTCCCTTCCCAGGGTCACTCCTCCACACCAGGGGAATCACTGCAACTTCCTGCCAGAAAACGGGCAGTTCCCTTTACGTGGCTGTATTTGTGCAGAATCTTGCTGAACTGAATACAAAGGAATCTTCGAAGTAGAACAAGAATCACAAGAGAAGTGTCTCATGTGTTTGTGTGTGAGGAAAGTGTGTGTATGTGTGTGTGTGTGTGTATTTGTGTGTTAGAATAAATTTGCAGTTTTGGAGCCAATGCTTGCCACCATTTTTTCTCACTGGAACTCCTCTTATATTCTAACTGTAGGCATAGAGACTTCAGATCTTGTCTGGAGGAGATTAGTACAAATAAGAAAGCCTGGGTTCGAATACAAGTTCCCTCACTTATTAGGCATTAGGCTTTGGGTGAGACACTGAACGCTTCTAGGACTCATGTCAAAGAATAACTCAGAAAATTTTAATTATCTACAAGCAGATGTACTCTTAAGGGAGAACAGTTAATAGATGGTCATCCATGAGAAAATGAAAATATAGGGGTTCTAAAAGAAAGATAGAAGGGAAAGGAAAAATTGCAGGCTAGTAACTGTAAACTTTGCTTTAACATTTCTGTTACTATATTATATTGATTGTTTGATAGCCAACAAAGAGGCCATGGCCATGGGTGCTATGTTTTTGAGCAGAACGTTCAGGTGTTGATGTATTTGTAATACTCATTCCACACCATAACAGCCCCAAGGGTTAAGCTGTGAAACATTAACCTGCTGGACCATTTTGGGTGTGTATCCTTCTGTTAGTACTTCTACCTTAATTAGCAAACACCTGTACCATGAACTGCATCATGAATTTTTGCTTAATGTCATCACCTATCCAATGAAATTAATAATACCATGTCATTGGATTTTTACGATGGCTAAATGAGATATTGCATACAAGCCCTGAAAATGATACTTGGTTCAAGAAAGCAGTCAATAAATGCTATTTTACTATCATCACTGTCATTATCATCACTATTATTTCTGAAGGACCCTGGCTTACACAGCATAGAAGAATTATTTCAATTTTCCTATCCCTGGAAAATATTTTCTGCTCTAGTCCCCACATCTTGGCTAAAAAACCCCAATTACCTGCCTGCAGTATCCTCCCATGGAAGCCTAAGCAAAAGAACATGAGGAAGAGAATTGTCAAATCTCTTTAATAACAGCACTCTTTGATCAAGGAACACATCTCAAATAGCCAAAATCTCCTGGTCTTTAAGATGACTTCTTCGTGGATCTAGGTCTAATTTCCATTCTCTTTCCACTCTGTGATGGCAGAAGTCATTTTCAGGAACATGCCAGAGTTAAGTCTCTAAAGGAAGACCAAACTGCACACATCATCCAAAAGGCCTACAGCAAAGTCTCCAAACTAGTCATGTAAGAGCAAGGAGCTCAAACTTTTCCCCACCCTCACCTTAAAGTGAAATAGACCTCATCTGCCAGCACTCTTGCTAACTTCTCCAGTAGAACACAGGATCTACCTGTAGCCAGAAGCCTTGACCACATCATAGAAGAAAATAGTTGGTCCTAGAGTGCTTGTCTTCCTCTGTTGTCCCTTATTTTATGAGAGTCAGTGGAAAAGAAATGACAAAGTGGGGTTTGAAAGGCAAGTATATTATAAATACATTTTGCTTTCAAAAGCATTATTTGTACTTAGTTTTGTTTTTGGTTTCTGGCTTTGTTTGAACTTCTCTTGGAAAAGTCATTGCTCTTGTCCTGGAAGAGTCCATGAAATTCTATTCAGTTTTCCAAATTTACTTTCTTTCTTTTCTCTCCCATCCATTCCCTCCCCCTCCCCTCCCTTTCTCTCCCCTTCCCCTCCTTTCCCTTCTCTCTTTCCTTTCTACTTGATTCTGTAGGTAAAATTTTAGAAGGATTCTTGTAGGACACCACTATTTATAATCAATAGTTATGGCAGATGCCTTCCCTTCCTTGGGTACAATTCAAAGTTTCATTTACTTTGCCAGTTACCCTGGGACTCTGCTTTTGATTTATCTGGGGAAAAGCTATATGATGGAGTTTTTGTTTGATCTTCAATTCAGTCTAGCTGTAGTTCTCTCATAAAGCAGGAGGGAATTTCTCTCACTGGAATCTGGTTCACCTCTCTCAGTATTGTGTCGTAGGATAGATAGCAGTGGTTCATTTCAGTACCAGAGGCACTGAGAACAAAGTAAGACTGCATGGTTAACATGAGCATCGACTATCTGTTGGGAAAAACACAGGAGTTACATGTTCATTGATTTGTTTAAAATTCGTACGAGACCTATTTCACGGATCAGAAATATCATGCCTAGAGAGTTTAGATAACTTTCCAAGAATCAAATCTACAGTTCAGTGTTTCTGTGTGCTCACATGTATCCCCTCTTATACATCGCTTTTGCTTTTTAAGCAACTGGTCCAGTCATCACTTGAGGAAACATTTAAATGATTTACTTGAAAAGTAACACAATATGAATATATTTTCATTAACTATCAATTTTATGTACTTTGTCATCTCAAGTCCCTAATTAGAAGCTTCTGAGACATTGAATAAAGCTGAAGTGAATTGAGTTCTTAGGTGCTCATTGGAGGACGAGGTGATTATTTCTTCTCTGTCTTCACCTAGGAAGCAGTAAATGCTTATTCATTATCTCATTTCCACAATTATCTTATCAGCTAAGAGAGCTCTTTCTTCCTGGCCTATGACTCTCTTAAAAAAAAAAATCACAGTCTGGAGAGGGCACCAGTCTATTATCAGGGGAACCTGCATTGCCTTTGTTTTGTTGTTCTGAATCTTTTGAACCTGGGTATATTACAGGGGCTCAGTTTGTATACATGTTGATGAGACATAGTGTCACCTACTCTGCTGACCTCACAAGGTGATTGTGAGCATTAAATATTTTTTTAAAAGATTTTATTTACTTATTTGACAGACAGAGATCACAAGTAGGCAAAGAGGCAGGCAGGGAGAGAGGAGAAAGCAGACTCCCCAACAAGCAGAGAGCAGAGATGCGGGCTCGATCCCAGGACCCCGGGATCATGACCTGAGCCGAAGGCAGAGGCTTTAACCCACTGAGCGACCCAGGCAGCCCAAGCATTAAATATTTTAAACCATGTACTTTGGGGAAAAGTGTAAAGAGCTTTCCAGTACGACAATTTTATTTCATTGCTGAGTTCTTCTGCAGATCTTTGACAGTTTTCCTTTTATAGGGCCATGTGCTCGGGATGGAACCAAGAGAGGCAGCAAGATTCATTTCCACTTAAGAGCATATTTACTCCACTCAGTTACCCAAAGAAGCCCCACCTCCTACCCAAATCAGGAATTCAAGAGTAAGATTTATGAAGAAGTCTATTGCTTGATTATTCTATGAAAACGAATAGGACTGTAGTTGGAGCAGCAGCTGTTAGGTGGGAACAAATCTTTGTATCACAGTAGTCAATACTGTTTTGATTTAAGAACATGGCAGATATAAATCTGGACATTACTAGTTCAGGAGTAGGTTGCCATTACTTGTGGATGTACCTCACATTGCTCTTTGTGTATTCTACATTCAAGCTCTAGACCTTCACTAATCCAGACAAGCTTTACAAATGACTGATGTCTGACCTGAATTTTTGCCGTTTGATGAATGAAGGCAGACACATTGATTGATGTGTGTTGTTGCACAAACCACTCAGAGAAATGACCCTATAAATCCCAAGCAATAAAATGTATTACAAAAGAAATAGATGATGGAGTAAAGTCAAGTTAAAAAGGCAATGCATTTTTTTCATGATTTGTAAAACATCATGTCCCCCTGACTAATGCTTTAGTGTTTTAGATGTAACTGGCATCATGCTAAAAAATACATCAAATGGCCTCTTGCCTTTATATAATATGCCAAATCTAGGGAGGATAGGACCGAGTAATATAAAAGGGCACTTGTATGTGTTGCATTACTCCACTTGTGTCTCGAGAAATAAAAATGTCTTTAAAAAATGTCCTGAGCCAATGAGGGTGACTACATTAATTTAGAAGCTCTGTGGGTAGAATAAGGCGGCTTATTCTCCAAAGGAACCACTCCCTGCTCCGGACCAATCTCCCAACCTCTCAAGTTCCAGATGCAGGGAGAACTTCTTTATGAGGCTGTTTGCCAACAACTGAAAGTTAAGCATGCCAAAACGAGGACTGTGACTTCTTCTCTGTCTCCACTGCCAAACATAAACAATGATGTAAATCCAGCAATGTGTCAGGTGTTGTGTTCTGGTGCATATTACAGTACCTTCCAGGTGTGATAGAAAGAAATGTGTGATGGAATCAGATGTACTAGTTGTGAATTTTCCTGACACTAGAGTGACCATGCTCTCTCCCTCCTCCCCAAATGCTCTTCTTTCTACTCCTTAGTCAAAAGTGGCAGCTCTCCTCTGTATTGCCAAGAAGCTTATAACCTAGAGGGGAGAGACAACACACATGCACCAGTAGTGATAACACAGGGTTTTCATGATGCTATAAGAGATACACAAAGAACTGGGGAATCAGAGAAAACAAAATGTCTTCCCCTGTGGGTAAGGACGTAAATTAAGAAGAGCTTTATTGAGATGACAATATTTTTAGCTATAATGAGAAAAATTTGAAAGAGAGGACAATTTCTGACAGGTGAATGTGGATGGGAGCACATTCTGAATTGACCAGTAGACTCAGCAAAATGTGCAAGGAAAATATAGGTATTGTTTTGCCAATGTGAAGTTCTATAACATAGCTCTAATGTAGGACATTGCTACTCAAAGTGTGGTCCATGGACCAGTAGCATCAGAGTAACTCCAGTTTCTCTGGAGTTATCTCTCCAGTTTCTCTCCAGTTTTCTCACTGAATCAGAACCTACATTTTATTTTATTTTTTAAAAGATTTTATTTATTTGAGAGAGAAAAGTGAGAGAGAGAGGTCATGAGCAGGGAGGAGGGGGAGAGGGAGAAGCAGGCTCCCTGCTAAGCTGGGAGCCCAATGTGAGACTTGATCCCAGGACCCTGGGATCATGACCTGAGCCAAAGATAGACACTTAACCAACTGAGCCACAAGGTGCCTCAGAACCTACATTTTAGTAAGGTTTACAGGTAAGTCATGTATCTGTATACTGAAGTTTGAGGAGTACTGTTTCAGGGTGCATTAAGAGTATCCACAAAGATCATATCAAATGAAAAACGAAATGCTAATTTGGAAAGATCCTTAGCAATTTTCTAGTTTGACATTTGGTTGAGAAAACGACTTAAAAAGTGGTTGATCCTGATGGACTTGAACTTTCCCCCCTCACACCACTGAAGCACTTTTTTTTACTGTACCATATTCACAGCCTTCAATACAAGACTCTAGATTTTAACATGGGGTAGGAGGATGTGAAGAACAGGTGAAGGTTTCTGATTAGATGAGTGGGAGAAAAGTAACTGCAATTTAGGGAGCTAAATCTAGTGGGATAGTATGAAATAGACCAAAGGAGAAAGAACCTAGTCACACAGAGGATCCAAGGAGAGGGAGAGCTAGAAAAATGAGAAACACCTGGAAGGTGATGTTCCCCACTTACTTCATTTGCCTAAAGCTTATAGATATAGTTCCTCTTTCTTCCTTGATTCTCTCCTTGCTCTAGTACATCATATAAAAAAACACCACAATATTTCTTAAATAACAGTTCCACTAACCCACTTCTTCCTTCAGGAATATTTAATGGTTTTCTATGGCCAACAGTCGACCTACTTAACAATGCTTGATATTCAATTCACCATTAGCCACAGCCACCATGACATTATTTCTGCCTGGAACATCTCTGCTTTTGTTTACAAATTAACTAGATCAAACCATTCATTAATTCATTCACTTACCCAGTGATTGGTTTAGAGCCCACATATGTAATTACTCCCATTGTGTTCTAGGCTCTCTGCTGTAATGGACCTCATAATAGACTCATTTTCATAAAATTTAACAGTTTAGCAATTATGGAGGTTCTGCTAGGTATTGGGCAATGGCTTGCTAGATGTGCAAGATAAATGAGATGTGGTGCCTCACCTTAGATGAGCTCATATTCTTGTGATTTGTGCTCTAGATGGAAATAGTGGGCCCAGTAACTAACTGAGACTGCATATTATAATCTGTTATTTGTGGATTTTTAAAATCTGCTCCTGTTTACATATAGAGGCTTATTATGTAGGTGAGAGTGTCTTTCTCTATATCCATAGTAACACGTTCTGTTCAAAGAGGGAAAATGGTAAGATACATTTAAAACCAATGTCAAAATCCATCAATGTTGATGTATTGGGTGATAAAAATGCAAGACAACTCCTGTAATTATGCCAAAAAAGCAAAAAATCATATATCCTATTGGGAAGTGCTGGTAACACTGCCAGACTTTTAACATATTATTATTTTTTGCATAAGAACATCCACAGTAGATCCCACCTCAGAAGAACTTTCCTTTGTACTGTTTATCTGAAGTGAGAGTCCTTATGCTGTTGGTATTAAAGAACTATAATTAGCCATGGGCAGTGCAGTCCCTTGAATATGGACCAGTTTCCTCATTGACCAAAGTACTAATGATGCTTTCTCATTTCTCTCAGATTGTCCCGTGTGCCCGTGTTTTATTTCACCTTCACAGGAAGTGAGGAAATTCTTGCTAATCAGCAGTGACACATGGTAATCTGGTAATACAGACTGATGATGATTTTCCAAGGAACAAACCTCAATTCTCTGACTTTCTAGTCTATTTAGTTAAATAGTAGGAAATCCTCTGAAGATTTACAATTGAGTGGAAGAATTTATGTCTTTACAGATGTTGACATTGTGGAGCAAAATTCTTTTCTTTTAGTTTTGAAGGAATCTTCTTAAAACTTGTGAAATTGAAGTGACTTGGTACAATTGGAAAGTCCAGTTAAGAGGTATTCCTCCTTCCCTGGATATAGCATCAGTCCACACTATTGGGAGAATAAATGCTATTTTTAGATGTTTTAATTTGAGCACAGCTCATTGTTTAGGCTGAGTGTCTCTTTTAAGTTCACGAAGTTCCATTCTTTGACCTTCTGGGATAGAGAATAATGGAGAAGCAGCATACACCAGACTACACCCAGTTCTGCAAATTATTCGAGCAGCAGAGAAGAATGGCCACAGGGCATGACCTCAGGGACTGGACGTATGTGATAAGAAATGTCCAGAGTGTTGGAATCCTGGACATGCCCACAGGAACAGAAAGATGCTACTTAGAATGATTGAGATGATGTGTGGAAGGGGAGAGTGATATGTATTTTTAGAGCTATTCTCTCATTTTCTTGCGTTTTTTTTTAAATACCTTACATTTACTGAAAGATATTTTCAGTCCATGACTTCATTCAGTTTCCAAAGACACTTGATTTTCTCTTTAAATTCTTTCCCTAGGTGAAAGCTAAATCCTCCCCCAAATTAATCTATTCTTTTATTTCTTCCTTTTGAATTTCCAAGTTTTGAATAGCACAGATGAATAACTTATATGTCAAGAATGTTTTCACATCATAGTTCTCAGAAAATGTGTTCTCAAAATATATGAGTAAATATCAAGGGGAAAACACAATAATGAGAGCTATTTTCACCTTCTATTTTGTATCTTCTTATCTTTTCAAATGAGAAAAATTGGACAGGGTACTTTAAGGATGTTTCTTCTTCCATGATTTGCCTTTTCCTTAGAGGAGTCAGTATTTCCTCCAGTTAGTTTTATTAAATAAAAAGGAAGATCCCACAAAAGCAAATACAAAGGAAAAACCCAGAAACTTATGCATTTCCTTCCTTTATTCTAGACAGGAGCAACTGAACTAAGATGTAGTGCCAATATTTGAAGAGCCCGTACAGAATTTAAAGGGGTTGAGCATGTTTTCTTCGAAAGGAAATGGTCATGAGATACAAACAGAGCTCTTTAAGAAAGCAGGGTAGGCTCAAAGAAGGCAGTTTATGAAACGGACTGGAACCTCTAGGTGAAAAGTGGTTGGAAACCTCACCTGGGGGGGGGGGGGGGACGTTTCCTCACAATCTGCCCACAAGTTCACTGGCTTCTAAAAGGGTGACTTTTTTTGGACATGTGTCTGTGGAAAGGTTTCTAATGGACCATGGTAAAATTGGAAACAGACAAAAAGATTAAGTGGCCTTTCAAAATAACACATTTATTTGGATTTGACAACTTTCCTTTATTCTGACAATATATGTTTTTAAAGATTTTATTTATTTATTTGAGAGAGAAACAGAAAGAGAGAGGAGGAGCAGAGGCAGAGGGAGAGAGAGAATCTCAAGAAGAATCCCTGCCAAGTGGGGAGCCCGACATGGAGCTTGATCTCATGACCCTGGGATCATGACGTGAGCTGAAGTCAGACACTTAACTGACTGAGACACCTTGGGACCCCTGTTCTGACAAAATTTTATGTGTTAAATTGCCATTTCTCTTTTAGAAATGCTGGCAGGAATTTGGCAAAATAGACATCTCATTTTCATTTTCAGTCTCCTCTTCTATTACCCACCTCTTTATTTCTGGACCCCAGATCCCTTTCTTATTTTACCCTCTGATTCTCTAATGCCACCTTCTTCCCCTGTATCAACACTACTCCCATTCTTATTGCTCTAGGAACAATCTGAGCATTAATGGTGTCAATCATCAGTTGATTAGATCAATGATTTCAAAGTAATTCTTCAGGTGTGAGAGTTCATTATTTAAAATCTTTTTCCCAGTATTTATTTTGAAAAACTGTAAACCTGCAGACAGGCTGCAGAAATGGTAAAAGGCATCCCTATTCCTTGTACCAAGAGGCACTAACCTTTAAACTTTTAACATATTTAATTTAACTAAGAGTCCATTTTTCATGTTAAACATATTCAGTGGAGCCTGAATATACATAAGTTTTGATTATGTTTTTTATTCATTCAAGTTAATGATAACACTTCCTGCAATATATTTGGGAAATGAAGCAAACCACTCTATCCTCCTCCCAACCCCATCTCCCAGAAAGGAGTTCCAGGTGCTGAGAGAGAAAGGTCTGGAAAACCTCATTGAAGTGTTTTATACTAAAGTATGGATGTATTTTAACCATATGAGGGAGGATTTGTACTTAATAAGATGAAGTTGTTGATCTGCTTAAATCCATAATGGAAGATAGGGATGTTAGAGGATATGTTTGAGGAACAAATTTCTGGTGATGCTTGCCTCCTCCAGCCCAGCATTATGCCCTCTGGGCCTTCCCTGCCATGGGATATACATTTTAACTGCACTCCTTTAACATTCCTTGTATGCCTAACTTATCCTTGAAAGTGACTCTGTGGTCTGCATGGGGCAAATCAAAAAAATGGGGCATGGACTTTGAGAATCAGAACTGATCCAGGAAATCCATTTTGTGTGTGGTTCTTATATCTAAAAGTCTAAGTGACATAGTCATCTCTTTGGGATAAATTATGGTTTGGAGAAATAGGCAAATATTTGCAACCACAAATCACTAATCTAGGTATGGGGTTAGGGGCCCATGCATTTCATAAAGCTAGGCATGCCTGTGTTCCCATTCCCCACAAACGTTTTGGTTAAATGTGAATCAGAGTTTGGGCTTCCCCTTAGACATGCTGACTTGTGCCTCCCAGCACAGCTGCAGACTTCTACAGAGGTTGTACTGAAGAGTGATCCTATCTGATGAACCACAGGATGTCAACAAGACACACCCATTGTCCCACATTTGGCAGTCTCTAAAAAAAGAATGTAGCAATGAGCTTGCTGCAAGCCAAACCAGCCCTGACCATAGTAATAGACTCTTCCAAATGGGTGCGGCCAAGTGGATCACATTGAAAAAGAACAGGCCCTAGGATAAATCCGTATTAAAGAACAGCAAAACAGGGCTTAACTGTCACAAAGGATGGAAAGGAGCTGTGGACCCTTTCATCTTCACCAGGGTTTGAGAGGGTGTTGACTGCGCAAGATTGTTCCAGCCTCAAGCTTTTTCCTTGAATTGAGAATCTTAAGAATGAGAGGAGGTGGTTTAAACTCATGTTGGCCATACCGCACCTCAAAGTCCAGGATAGAATGAGGTTCTTAAGTTGTAGCTTGATGAGAAAGGCCTTTTAATTTGGACTCAGAATAAAGAAAAATCCATTTCTCACAATTGCTATTCATTTTAATACATAAAGAAAACAGGAGTATAGTTTTCTCTTCAGCGGAGGGTGTACTGTTTACACACACACACACACACACACACACACACACACACACACACACATGCATTCAACCAGGAATTAATACTAAGTAGGTATAAGACTGTATGACAATTGTACATACAAGAGAATACATTCATGTAAACATGTTATTCCACATCACATATTCAGGGTAAGGAGAGATATATATGGTAATTGAAAAGCAGTTCTTCCTCCAAAAGATTGTGTAATCTGCATGTAGACTATGTACCCATGGTTTTGGAGAGTTTTCTGAAACACTGAGAAGATTTGGATTTATTTTTTTTTTCTTTTGTTTTTCTTTTGCTTTTTTTGTAATTTGAGTTCTCGGACTAATTTATTGTGTTTTGGAAGTTAAAAATTGATTAATCCAGGTGAGTATATCTGGTAAATTCTCCTCATACCCAATCTAAACCAAAAGGCAATCTTTGATTGTTCCCCACCATCATGATTCCCATTTATTTATTTTTTTTAAAAGATTTTATTTATTTATTTGTGAGAGAGAGAGAGTGAGAGCAAGCACAGGCAGACAGAGTGGAAGGCAGAGTCAGAGGGAGAAGCAGGCTCCCTGCGGAGCAAGGAGCCCGATATGGGACTCGATCCCAGGACGCTGGAATCATGACCTGAGCCGAAGGCAGCTGCTTAACCAACTGAGCCACCCAGGCGTCCCTCATGATTCCCATTTAGGTAGTGAGTGGGTCTTATGCTTTTTTCTTCCAAAGGTTCCTGTAGCCGTTCCTCTTTCCATTTAAATCCCCATCAACCAGTTCAGAAAAATAACCTCAACCTTTGAGCACAACATTCTGGTAGGAGTTCTTTTCTCAGTTTCCCAAACTTCAAATCTTTTACCCAGTTCTCAGATCATAATAATGGTGTTTAAACCCCTGACTTTGCACATGTTAATCTTCTACTGAGAAATTATCTGTCATTTCATATTTTGTGCAACACCTTGTTCAGTATTCTTGGCTGGTTTTCAACTCCCCTTATTGTTTGCTTCCCCCACAATAATGCAAACTGTGTTTCTAGTACTTTCACTGCTATCAGAGTCTATGTCTGTTCAACAACTCTTGGATACAAAATGATCCTTTTTGCCGAACGTCCTATACTAGAGTTTTCTTGCAACAAAATGCCATCTTCCAGTGCTTTTCTGAATCCTTGACAAGTTTTAGACCCAGATAAAGCTCAGTCTTCTATGAAGGCTGCTGTAATTATAGTACTGGTCATTTATTGTGTTTCTGTGCTAAACTTTTTACCAGTGTTAATCTCAAACACATTACACACACACACACACACACACACACACATACACACACAGACACACACACACACACACAGTTTTCAGATGGCTATGTCTGACCAGTTAGAGAAGGAAGGCTTTTTGAAGAAAGTGACTATGCTATAAAAATTAATTACTTTACGTATGTCCTAAAAGAACTAGCATAATACTATATACAGCATATGGAGTTTGATGAGTGCTTATTTTGGAATAAATTAGGATTGAGTATGAATTGAATATTCATAAAAAAGAATATCATAGCATCTAAACAATATCCATTGTATCCAAACATAGTTTCCAAAAGAGAATATCAGAGTATCCATAGTATCCAAATGGTGTCAAACACCATTTTTTTCCAGAAAAACAGAGTTTTGACCTTCATATGAAGTAATATGGAAAGAAATCTTGTCACTGTATTTTGGAGTTTGCTAAGAGCTTTTCCATATAGTAGTATCCTCTTTCACATGGAAGTATAATCAGGTAAATTTTATCATTATTTCAAGAAGAGAAAACTCTGTTTTGGAAATATGATTTGATCAGGATCATGCTGTAATCAAATTCTTACCCCAAATCATTTTTATATTAATCTGGAACTAACCCAAGCCCTAGTTAAATCTAATCCCCAACCAACAGTAGACTTAACCCAAAACCTAGGCTTAACCCTAAACCAAACCCTAACCTCACCCTAGCCTCACCTTAATCTAATACTGGCCCTAATCCTAACCCTAGTTCCCTAACCATAATTAACAACAGTCCTAACTAATCTTGGTTCTCAACATACCCCAAGTCCCTAATCCTAGCCCTAGTCCTAATCCTAGCCCTGACCTTAGTCCTAACCTTAATTTGCAGATTCACATGGTTAGTATGTAATTAAAACCAAGTCTACAAAGAGAAGCATAGACAAAAGATGATCTGGAGTGTATCTGAATGTATCTATGTCCAGAAATACTTGAAAAGTAACCATCATTTTTCTCTCAGTAAATGCCTAACTAAAGAGAAACTCAAGCAGAGGAAAATTTTCTCAGAAGGCTTGTTGTCTTCCTGACTAACAAATGATAGTTGATTTTTCTACATAGAAAGGTCTGAGGATTACCCGTAACTAAAATGGGTGAGATAAATTTAGACTCAGCAGTCCTTACTGTTGAAATGAGTGGTGAAAAATGGTTCACACACTTGAGATGGACATTATAGTGGGTTAAGTAGTGCCTCCTCAAAACAGATAGGTCCTTGTCAAAATCTGGAACCTGTGAATGTCACCTTATTTTGAAAAGGCACCTTTGCAGATATAATTAATGTAGAGATCTCGAGATGAGATCACCCCAAATCCAGTGACAAGAGTCCTCATGAGGCACACAAGAGGAAAAGGTGGATAGAAGTAGAGGAGGCCATGAGGCCACAGAAGCAGAGATGGGAGTGATGGAACTGGAAGGGGTGCCAGCAGCCCCCAGACACCAGAAGAGGCAAGAAACAGGGGTGCCTGGGTGGGTCAGTGGGTTAAGCCTCTACCTTTGGTTTGGATTGTGATCTCAGGCTCCTGGGATTGAGTCCCACATCGGGCTCTCTGGTCAGCAGGGAGCCTGCTTCCCCACCGCTCCCCCTGCCTGCCTTTGCCTACTTGTGATCTCTCTCTCTGTCAAATAAATAAATAAAATCTTAAAAAGAAAAGAAAAGAAACAGAAACAGAATCCTCCCTAGAGCCTCCAGAGGGAGGGCCGCTCTGCCAGCACCTTGACTGTGTTGTGAGTAAATAAATTCCCTTTGACTTTCTTTTTCTTTTTCTTTTTCTTTTTTTTGACAGAGATCACAAGTAGGCAGAGAAGCAGGCAGAGAGAGAGGAGGAAGCAGGCTCCCCACTGAGCAGAGAGCCCGATGTGGGGCTCTATCCCAGAACCCTGGGATCATGACCTGAGATGAAGGTAGAGGCTTTAACCCACTGAGCCACCCAGGCACCCCTCACTTTGACTTTTAAGCCATGGGGATAATTTGTCATATCCCTGTATGATAGTTTGTCATAGAGGTCCCAGGACACTAACAGAACTGACCACATCATGCCATGGAGTGAAGAGGTAAAGACTGTGAATTTGCTGGATGACAATCCCAGGAACAAACCTTTAGGCAGAGAAAGCATCACCAGAGTGGAGGCTGCTAGTGGTCAGGCTTTTCCAACTTTACCACCTATTCCAAGCTACATGAGCCACTATTGAGGCAAAAATAAAATGAGAAATTGGCTCCTCTTGAGGAGTTCGCAGACCAGAGAATGGATGAATGTATAATTAGGTAAATTCTGAAGGAATAGTGTGGGCAAATGAGATAGGAACCCAGGCCACTTCATCTGCTAGAGAGGTGGGGAGTGAAGGTGAGGGGAGGGTATTAGAGACAAAGTCAAAGTAGAAGCAAAGCATCACTAGGAGGTTGTTTTCAAAGGAAGGCCCTGGAAAATACATAGACTTCAGCTCCAAATTTGCCTCTTTTACAATTTATTTAAATTTATTAAGTTGACCTGATTAACTCCTTCATATATGTTTATGTTGTCCCTCTTTTAATGTCAATATTATTTATGATCAATCCTGCCATTTACAGAGTTTTAAAACAATAAGGATGATGATGCTCTTTTTTTTCCCATGAGTGATTCTTTGTATGGATCTTACGGGGTAGGCAGGGTAAGCTGCAACAGTGATCCCATTTTAGATATGCTGAACAGAGCTCACACTATAGCTGTAAGGTCCCCAAGAGGTTTGGGGAACTTTAATGTCCACTTAGGAAATGCTACTGAAACAATGATTTTCCTCTTCCATGATTTCAGTCATTCCATGTACGTGCTCTGCATGTCTCAACTGCCTACCATGGAATCCTGGGCTGGTGTTCAAGGCCCTCTCCTATCTGATTCCTTTCTAGTTTCATCATGGATTCTGACATGTCTCTACTTGGACCTTTCCTTTAAATGTGTTTTTCATCATTCTGTTTTTGTCGCCTTTTTTACACGGATTCCTTAAATTGTCATGAAATCATACCTCACCTTTAAGGAAAGGAATTGTGAGTCTTAATTCAAAACTTCCTTCCCTCATATCTCCCAGTCTCTCTTCCTTCAATACACATTTATTTAATTTGTCTCTAATCTAATGGACGCTTTCTTGTTCTCCAAGTCAACCCTTGTTTCTCTCACTAGAGGTCTAGCAAACAATTTCTTGGTAACAGGGGCCACCTTTTTGTTTGTTTGTTTGTTTGTTTCTCTGTTTTCATTCTTCTGTGTTTGGCACATGGTAGGTATTTAGTAAACTTGAATGAATGAATGGATAAGCACCAAGGTTAATATTTGTATTAATTAAAGAGAAAATATGGCTGTTTCTCTTGAAAAAAAGAACGATCCCCCAGAATCTTCAGGCTTGTGTGAAGGACAGGTAATACTTGGGCAAAAGATAAACCAGGTTATATTAGTTGATGCTTTTCTCCTCTTCTTCCTAAGTAGCTAAATTGCTGTGGGCTGCATGTGGCAAATATAATTTGAGTCACTCAGAGGAAATTGGAATTGTTGAACTTTAGAAATTAGGAGTGACTGATCTTAGTATGTCTTAGAAATAGGACTAGGGATCAGAATGTGATTGCTCATGTTAGACTGCAGAAGAAACATTTACACTTATTTATTTATTTATTTATTTTTAAAGATTTATTTATTTATTTGAGAGAAAGAGAGAGAGACAGGAAGGGGGGGTTGAGAGAGGATAGAGGGACAGGGAGAGACAGAATCCCAAGTAGATGTCCCACTGAGATCATGACCTGAGCAGAAACCAGCAGAGCCACCCAGGAGCCCCATACCTACCTTTCTCAAATAATATTTTGTATGTCCACTTTTGAACAGAAATTTTTCTTTCATTTTCAAGATTTTATTTATTTATTTGACAGAGAGAGAGATCACAAGTAGGCAGAGGCTGGCGGAGGGGTGGGGAAGCAGGCTCCCTGCTGAGCAGAGATTCCTAATGCAGGGCTTGATCCCAGGAACCTGAGATCATGACCTGAGCTGAAGGCAGAGGCTTAACTCACTGAGCCACCCAGGTGCCCCTGTATCATTGATTTTCAAACTTATTTTAACTATACCCTTTTGTTAATTAGAAGTTTTCACAGATGCATATACAAAACCTGTGAAAGTCAAGATGCTCTGTGGGAGGGGAGTGTTGAGTCATTTACTGGTTTTAGGTAATAGTGCTTTTGGTGACATTCTCTTGGCTCCAGAGCATATTCAGTATTAAGACCCTGAAGGAGTTTATAAGAGAGGATATGAAAATGTTGATTATAGCATACAAAGTTTTGAGTATACAAGAGGAATAGTTTTAGAGATCTACTACAGAGCAATGTGTCCCTATTGTACTGTATTGTTATACTGTATGGAATGCTTGAAATTTGCTAGGAGTTTCCCACAAAAACACACAAAAGAAAGAGAAAACAGAAGGTGCTAACTATGTAAGATAGACATGTTAAGAAACTTGATTGTGGTTATCTCACAACTTATATGTGTATGAAAACATCACATTGTACATCGTAAGTATATACAGTTGTTATTTTTCAGTTATATGCCGATAAAGCTAAGGGAAAAAAAAGAAAAAAGAGAAAGAGATGTGAGCAAATATCAAGGCTCTAAATCAGAGAGCACTTTTAACTATATATGGCAGAACAAAAACATCTCTGTGTTGCTCTATTCTTTGAAACCATCCACAAACATAGATGAAGCAGAAAACTAAAGATCCCGAATGCTCTGAACTCTCAGAAAGAAAGCATTCAGACTACAGAACAAAGAAATGCACTAATCATTGAGAAATTTAGAAATACGAAGGAAGTATTACAACCAGAAATTAGAGCATAAAATATGATGGTGAAACTAAGAAAACACATTCATCTTAGCAATAAATACATATAAAATAAACACACTTGTTAACAAAAGGAAAAAAATATTCTCAAATTAGATTTTAAAAGTCAGAACTGTATTAAACTCTTTCAATGAAATGCATTTAAAATGACACAGATAGGTCAAAAGTAAATGATGGGCAAAGACACAGGAGAAATGGCAAAGCAAGAGCAGGGATTATAATATCTCACTGTTGAATTCATGTGGTAAGGATGATCCTTCAAAAATGAAAGTGGCAATGTCTGCAATAGCCAAACTGTGGAAAGAGCCAAGATGCCCTCCAATGGACAAACAGATAAAGAAGATGTAGTCCATATATACAATGGAATATTACTCAGCCATTAGAAAGGATGAATACCCAACTTTTGCATCAACATGGATGGGACTGGAGGACATTATGGTGAGTGAAATAAGTCAAGCAGAGGAGGTCAGTTATCATATAGTTTCACTTACTTGTGGATCATAAAGAATAGCATGGAGGACATTAGGAGAAGGAAGGGAAAAATGGGAGGGGGGATATGGAGGAGGAGACAAACCATGAGAAACTGTGGACTCCAAGAAACAAACTGAAGGTTTTAGAGGGGAGAGGGGTGGAGGGGATGTGTTGGTTCAGTAGTGCATATTAAGGAGGGCACGTGTTGCATGGAGCATTGGGTGTTGTACATAAACAATGAATCTTGGAACACTACATCAAAAACTAATGATGTACTGTGTGATGACTAATGTAACATAATAAAGAACAATAATTAAAAAAATGAAAGTGGCAACAATCACACTGAAGGTGTGTCACCTGGTTTTCAACCAAATAATAGCCTCAAAAGTTAAAGGCAAAACAAACCCAAGTATAAAGGGGGTAAAAAAGGTTTTGGCAAGTGACTTTTCTCTGCTTCATTCAAAGCAAAACATACTAATTGTGCAAAAATAGTAAAGATATTTAAGATATAAGAATATAAATAACATGGTTAACAAAATGTATCAAGATACATAATCAGGAAAGCAAACATCTCTACTTTCTTGTACCCATGAATTATTTATAAAATTGCCCCTTATATTAGGTCACAACAAATTCTCCATGGCATTCTGTGCTCATAATGTAATAAACCTAGAAATTCATAACAAAAGAGCAATCGACCATTCCACCAAAATGTTAAAGAAACTCTCTAATTCACTGTTAGGTCAAATATAATATCAGAAACTAAACTACAGCACACCTAGAAAAATATGGATAGTAAAAAATCTATGCATCAAAACTAAAGACAGTTAAAGATGTTGTTAGAGGTAAAATCCTTAGTCTTAATTACTTAGCACACTAAACCAAAAAGAATGGAAAACAAACAAACAAAATAACTCAGTATCCAACCCAAGAAATGTTTTAAAAGGAAAGGTGAGAGGCGCCTGGGTGGCTCAGTGGGTTAAAGTCTCTACCTTCGGCTCAGGTCATGATCCCAGGGTCCTGGGATCAAGCCCCACATTGGGCTCTCTGATCAGTGGGGAGCCTGCTTCCCCCCAACTCTCTCTGCCTTCTTGTGATCTGTCAAGTAAATAAATAAAATATTTTTAAAAAATAAAAATAAAAAAATAAAAGGAAAGCTGAATGAAAACATATAATACAAATTTACAAACACGAATAATTCTAAGAGCTGATTCTTTGAAAAAGCTAATAAAATAATGCATTAATTAAAAATATCAAGAAAATAGAAGTATATGAGATTATAATATAAAAATTGAGAAATAACCATCAATATGGAGAAAATCAAGTACTTTAGAAAATGTCTTTCTCAATTGTATGCAAATACGTTTGAATACTTGGATGAAACACATGTTTTTTTAAGGAAAAGAAGAGAGTAACTCGAGAAGAGATAGGCCAATTTCTGTAGAATAAATTTACTTACTTGACAAAAAAGTTGGGAGGCACTTTCCCCATCTCTCCCTCACAAGTACTAGACTACATGATTTTACTTATTCAAAGATAAACTGAGGCTTATTTAAAGTTTTAGGTTTATTTGAGCAAATGGGCAACATTAAAATGGAAATTGTTAGAAGGCCCACACCTGACAGGAACTAGGGAGAAGGACTCTGACAGAAAAGGTGGCAGCAAAGCAAGGAAACTATTATTATTATTATTTTAAAGATTTTATTTATTTATTTATTTAAGAGAGAGAATGGGGTTGGGGGCAGAGGGAGAGCATCTTAAGCAGACTCTGTGCTGAACACAGAGCCCGACACAGGGTTTGAACTCATAACCCTGAGAACACAACCTGAGCTGAAATCAGGAGTCCAACGCTTAACTGACTGAGCCACCCTGCTGCCCCAAAAGGAAATTATTGCGTTGACTATAACATAAGTAATAGTCTTAGTTGGGAAAGCCTAGTTTGCTGTTTGTGACTGGCTGTCCTGAGATTTTGATTTCTTAGCCTTCAGACAGTTATAGGCTTAGTTTTGGCTTACTTATGTATGATACTAAGGCATTAAAGCCTCAGCTTAATGACCTCCTTGTTAATTAATTTAGCATTATAAACATATGAATTCTCTCAAACCTTTGAGAAACAGAACTTCAAGATTGATTATCCTGTTTTAGACCTTAGAGAAAGAGAACTTCCAAATTGCTATTATGACATCAAAATAACAGGAAAAGTTAACATCACAATAATAAAGAGGTGATGGAAAATAAGGACAATTATAAATACAAATGTTGACATACTGCTACACTTTAAAGGAGCACTTTAAAAAAATAGTAAAACTCTAAGTGGGTTTACCCGATCAATAAAGACAAAGATGTCCACTGACAACATCATTATTCAGAATTTTTCGGCAAGTATAATAATAAATGTGATGTGAGGTATTGAAGTACACATCATACATGCTCTCATGTTATTTATATAACTATATGCCTGAAAACTTTTGGAAAGAAATGATTATCATTGAAGTGGAGGCTAAAGACCTGGGCTGAGAGAAAAGCTTGACATATAGAAAGAAATAACCTGGCCAATTAATTAGAGCACATCACAGATTTTGATATTATTATACTTGTAAATAATGGTTCTTTTATTTCATAAATATTAAAATAAGAAAAATCTTAGGATCCAAGAAAACTGGGAGTATTGTGTATTTTGTTAGTCCTTTAAGTTTTTATTTTTTAATTTTTTATTATTTTTTAAAGGAAAGTTACTAGGATGTATTTTGTGAGGCAGATTTACAACACTACAGGTCATGATTAAGAAGAAAAGAAAGAAAAAACCACAAAAACCAATAACCACATTAAAAAAAAATCATAGTCTTAGGAGTTAATTTAACTTGGAGGAACTTTTCAATTACCTCTTGTTAGCTGTACCAGTAGTGATAATATGTCTGATCCAAATTCAATTATTTTTCCAAAAATCTCTTGGTTCAGACAAATTCTCATATTTGCAGTTTCATTTGCTTTCATTTCTTTACTACATATTTTGTCAGAGATAATTATTATTATTTTAAAGTGATCACATTTACATGAATATAGTATCATTTAGTGTAGACCTTAGTTTAATTTACCATAAATTAAGAAAAGAAGTACATTGATGCTTGTAGATATCACCCATTGATTAAAATATCACTTCTGCCACATTTACTACAATTTCATAATAGATTAGAAGGTACAACATGACTTCTTTCAAGAATTCTGTCATGCTTTGTTTTGAATTTGAAGACAGCTTCATGTTTTGTTTTTTTTTTTTAAAGATTTTATTTATTTATTTGACAGAGAAGGAGATCTCAAATAGGCAGAGAGTCAGGCAGAGAGAGAGAGAAGCAGGCTCCTCGCTGAGCAAAGAGCCCGATGCGGGGCTCGATCCCAGGACCCTGAGATCATGACCCGAGCTGAAGGCAGTGGCTTAATCCACTGAGCCACCCAGGCGCCCCAGCTTCATGATTTTTTTTTAATATAATTTTTTATTTTTTATAAACATATATTTTTATCCCCAGGGGTACAGGTCTGTGGATCAAGAAGATGTGGTATATATACACAATGGAATACTATGCAGCCATCAAAAGAAATGAAATCTTGCCATTTGCGACAACATGGATGGAGCTTCATGTTTTTTTAAAGCACACAATTATGCAAGTAACTGACTTACTTTATAACATTTAATCATATATCTATTTTTTTTTTAAAGATTTTATTTATTTATTTGACAGAGAGAAATTACAAGTACACTGAGAGGCAGGCAGAAAGAGAGAGAGAAGGAAGCAGGCTCCCTGCTGAGCAGAGAGCCCGATGCGGGACTCGATCCCAGGACCCTGAGATCATGACCTGAGCCGAAGGCAGCGGCTTAAACCACTGAGCCACCCAGGCGCCCTTTTTTTTTTTTTTTTTTTTTTAAAGATTTTATTTATTTGACAGAGAGAAATTACAAGTACACTGAGAGGCAGGCAGAAAGAGAGAGAGAAGGAAGCAGGCTCCCTGCTGAGCAGAGTGAAACTATGAAATATATAACATATTTATCTTTAAATCGACTCTGACAAATAAGATCCTTTGAATTTCCATAGTTAATTAAATGCTTGAATGTACCAATGGTTAATTCTAATACTTTAATAAAATACTTTATAAAAAATTTTTTTATTTCTTTTCAGCGTAACAGTCTTCATTGTTTTTGTACCACACCCAGTGCTCCATGCAGTCCTTTAAGTTTTTAAAGATATATTTATTACATTTTTATGGGTAGCTAAACAAAAATTTTAGTATTACCTCAGCATGAAAAGTAAACAATTATAGGGTCTCCTCAAACTTCATTCATGAGTTCATTTTTTCCCCTCCATTTCTGATCTGAAAGAGAAACTGGTGATGGACCTTCAACCCCCTTTATCTTTATCCCAGTTCTGAAGAATTTATTGTCTGTGGACCTCTCACAGGAGCCTCTCCTGGTTTCATGGGCTTTTCAGGACCGTGCTCACCTCTGTTCTCCACAGGATCAAATCTCAGCTCTGAATTCTGAAGCACAGAGACTGGGAGAAAGAAGAATCAAGAGATGGGGAGTAGCCAAATCCTGCAGGGTCTTAAGACTGTCTGAAAAATTTGAGTTTTCCCTTTTCAAATTCATTAAGCTGAGGTGGCTGTAATGCTGTGTGGCCTGTGTAAGCAAACCAAAATGTAAGACTATCAATGCCTCAAGGTTTCAAAATTGATATGCTCAGGACAACAGATCGCAAACAGCCAATGAGGCTTTAATCTATAGCCAAACACATACTACACTGCTTGGCTTCCACACTACTCAGTATCAGTATCTTCTGGAAGGTCCTGTCAGTGGAGGGCTCCTAACCACTTCCCATTTGTCATTGCCAGATTCAAATAGATCTTTGCTCAAGTAAACTCTTCAAATGTTTAATAAGCCTCAGTTGATCTTTTAACACTCTCAGGGGAGGTTTTTAAGTAGTGACTGTCATGATTTCATTTTTTTTTAAGATTTTATTTATTTATTTGACAGAAAGAGATCACAGGCAGGCAGAGAGAGGGGAGGAAGCAGGCTCCCTGCTGAGCAGAGAGCCCGATGTGCGGCTCGATCCCAGGACCCGGGATCATGACCTGAGCCGAAGCAGAGGCTTTAACCCACTGAGCCACCTGGTGCCCACGATTACATTTTCATGACAAAATCTGTATTGATAGGCAGAAAGCGTCCATGGGCTGCAGTGTGGAAAATCAATTAGAGGAAAGCAAAATGGATGTCAGAGACTTGAACTCAAATTTCCCATCCCAATTTGTTTATGTTCACATTCTCTCTTATTAAGTAAGATTAACCTTGTAAATAGACTGAGTAGGGAATCCATTCCTTTAATGGGTTAAGTTTAAGGGATTCTGGGAAGCTGGGACTTGAAACTCAGCTCCTGGTTATAGGCTCTTATCGGCTTAAGTCATAGAACCATTTTGTGACCTTAAGGATTTGCTTTTTCCGAAACGTTATTGTGGCACCGCGATCCCTTGCCTTGGGAGAGGGAATATATTAAAGGATGTAGAAACTCAGGTTATGACACAACCTAGGTGTTCAGTTAATCTTTAAATAAGCAAATGAAGGAACAAATGAAGAGAGGAATGAATCAGAAGAGATGTGTGGGTATTGGGAGGGGGCTGGTATTGACAGGTTGACAGTGACAGTCATTACTTCTGAGAGAGAAAGTGAGCAGTTTCTAAGCTTAAATCCCGATCTTTTTACAGATTTGCTGAGGCCAATCCTGCTATAGAGAAATACTTACTATCCAGCAGCTATTGGAAATATCTCAGATCGTTAAAAAAAATAATAATAAAAGAAAGGAAAAAAGAAGTGAAAGGAAAAGTTTAATGGCTATTCATACAGGTATAGGATGGAGAAGAGGCTGTATTTAAAAATAGAACAGTCACAAATGAAATTCTAGACTCTCTACTTCTCCCCTTTTGCCACACTCCTCCCTACTATTGCTTATATAATCTTTATTTGTTAAACTCTGCCCTATATTTGTCTTCATGGTCTGGGTTTAACCTGGAGGAAAGGGGAGAGGAAATGATGTCTTTTCTTTAAAAATATTCCTTACTAAACACAGGAACTGCCCCCAGTTGCCTGGGAAGCAGGGTTCCCCATGAATCCAGTCTCTATTTTTGAAAGTCAAAAGGATTCCAGGCAGGCAGGTTTGGTTTAGATAAGCATCCGGACTTGGGGATGGTTATCTGAAGCCCTGCCTGTCATTACATTTCACAGCAATGAAAGAAGTTCTACTCTTAGATTCTAAATCAGTGGAGAAGATTCAATGAACATCTCAGCTTGTTTTCTTCCCTAAGTCACTGTAATATTTCCCAGGTTTGCACTTTGCCTAAGTGTGTGGATATCAGTGTGTGATCAGCACTTCGCATCCTGTTCGTAGATATATTGCTTCCTACCCTCTTAACTGATCCTTAAAATAGAGGTCAGGATGAAATGTGTCCTTGTTGTTTCTCATGAAGGACATTTCAGCGGCCAGAGTTCCAGATGCGGAGAAGCTAAAATAACAAAGGGAACTAATTGGAAGAGAAGGTGAGAAACTTCTTATCATGAGGTATCATTGTGAAACTTCCACATCACTTAAATTGAAGGACAACTATCAGGAAAAGCATTTGGAGATAAACAGTCAGGATGAATATAGTCAGAATGAATTAGCTACAAAGAGAAGAACTTCTGTGGAATGAATTCTAGGTCGGCTGTACCCTGCTTCAAAAAAGTTATCAGATATTACTGTGACCACAAAACAGGGCTTCAGAATGGCTTCTAAGAGGCACATAAAATTCTGTTTCTCAATCCTGGAGGGATACACAGGTATGCTCAGTTAGAGAAAATTCATCAAGTTTATGATATGTACATCTTTATGTACGTTATATGTTAATAAAAATTAACATCTGTTAAGTGTTTGGAGCAACTAATGACAGGAAACTATCACTAAATATCTCAAAATAATGGATGTTTCATATCCCACTCAACAGGTACTCCTCTGTTATGTCCCTCAACATTCTCCCCCAAATTGGGTTTAGGAGTATCCTCTGTGTCGTGTCCACTTTAGAATTCTGGCAACAACTATTAGGAAAAATGGGAGGAAGGTGAGTCATGGGATTTGTTGGATTTCCTTGTTGTTACATACTGAACAGTCAGGATGATGAAAGAGACACCTCTAAGTATAATGAACTTGAAAGTAATTCCATATTGTGCTCACCTGCAGTGTGAAGAACTACCCTTGTTGCTTATGCTAGAAGGGTGGGAATGTCACCATTATGTGTGAGCAGAATGTGGACAGCTGTGCAAAAACATACTGCAGGAGAGAAGATCTAGAAACCACCCCCCCTTTTTTTTTCCATTGTTCCTGAAATCATTTTTCTATCCCATGTATCTCTTGAGATTACTGGTCTAGTGGACCTTCCCCTTATGGGTTATTTCTGATTTCTTTCAACTGATGTTTTCCATTTTCCTGGAAACCCAGATCTACATCTTGCTTCTCCTCTGGTTTCCTTCATTTCTCAAGACTCTGGTCACCATTCCAGTGCTGGTGTACAAGGTCAGATGATCCAAACAGAAATTTTAAATTCAGTCTCTTAAGTACTCTTCATCAGTGGATCTATGAACCCCTGAAATTCTACGCAAGTATGTGTATACACACTTGTGCATTTTCTTGAAAGCAGGTCTCTAACATTTATCACAACCTTTGAGATGTCCATGACCTTTTCCCAAAGTTTAAAGACTACAAACATAGATTCTTTTTGGCATGATCTGGACACTTTCATTATGTATCTCCTTTTTACTTGTCTTCCTACTAAGCCAATACATTCTTAATATGGAGCAAGGTTTTTCTGGTTCCAAATAGGAATATTTACTTCTCTCACTGGTCCAGGTCCCCTTTAGGGGCAGGCACAACCAACTCCTGCTTGTCATAAGTATTGGCAGCTATTAATTTAGGAATGCCTCCTTCTCCAGAGAATTATTCTCCATCTAACTGTGAACTTCTGCTTACAAGATGAGAACAGCCCACATCTAATGACCACTGCCACAGAATACCACAGTCTTGCTCTCATGCTTAAAGAAGGCTCCAGGTGTATGGCACAGTTCACACCCCAGTGTCTCAGACTGAAGTTCAACTCCAGTTAAGACCAAATCCTTGCTTGGGACGCCTGGGTGTCTCAGTGGGTTAAAACCTCTGCCTTCAGCTCAGGTCATGATCCCAGGGTCTTGGGGATTGAGCCCCCGCATCCGGCTCTCTGCTCAGCAGGGAGCCTGCTTCCCTTCATCTTTCTGCCTACTTGTGATCTCGGTCTTTCAAATAAATAAATAAAATCTTAAAAAAAAAAAAAAAAGACCACATCCTTGCTTAGTTCCTTCTCTCCCACTCTGCTTCTCTTATATTCCTTTTTCTGAGAACACCTGAATTCATGTCTTCTTTTGTAGTAGACCCCAACTTTAAACAATAAACCATGCTCCTAAACCCTTAAACTAATTTAATTTAGCTCCTTGTCTTGGAGAGATACTGGTCTAATGGTGACCATCATAGGAGACCATTAACCTTAAATTAGTTCTTTGAATAGAGTAAAAAATGTCATTATTACATTCTTGAATATTTTCTTGGCCTGTTTATTTGGACATAGAAATAACATTTCGGACATCAACTGTGGGTGGCAATTGCTATTATGATGAACTCCAAATGAAGATAGTTTATTACACCTTTTCAAGTTTAACCAGAAATGGAATTATGATCTCTCTCTGTTTATCATATTTACTACTTGAGCTTCTCTCTTCTGTTGTCCATTTATGCAAGTATTTCAAGCCATGTTCTTGGGTGAGAGTTCAAGTTGCAAATCTGATAGGGCTAGTGTGTTTTTGAGGAGCACCCACATTTTGAAGGTAGGCAAATTATGTTGGAGCCCTCATAATTTGGCTCATTCCTTGGGTGAGCTAACAGGTGAACTCCTGTTGACTAACAGGTGAACTCCTGATCACCTGTTGATGGGGCATAGGTACTTGCTTATGATAAAATAGCTGTCATTTCATAAGTCCTTAAAATACGCCGGGGCCTGTGCATGTATGATCTCACTTCAGGGTCAAAACATCACTATCATGCAAATAAAATGATCTCCATTTTATTTTCTCTCTCTCTCTCTCTCTTTTTTTTCTTTTTAAGATTTTATCTATTTATTTGAGAGGCAGAGATCACAAGTAGGCAGAGAGGCAGGCAGAGAGAGAGAGGAGGAAGCAGGCTCCCTGCTGAGCAGAGAGACTGATGCAGTGCTCAATCCCAGGACCCTGAGATCGTGACCTGAGCCAAAGGCAGAGGCTTTAACACACTGAGCCACCCAGGCCCCTAAAATGATCTCCATTTTACAAGCGAGAACCTTAGATATGTGAATATTTTCTGCTTCGTCACAGAACAAGTGACTGATAGAACTAGGACTCAAAAACAGATCTTGAATTTTGATCCTTTGTTCTTAACAAACTGTATTTTGCCTCCAGAATTTAGGTACTATACTTCGGCCACTCATTTGATGAGATCCAGCAGAGATGGGTTATGTTGAAAGGTAAGGTAAAAAGCCAGCACAATGAAGAAGTGTGGCATGGAAGTCTGCAGAACTATTAACACTGGAAGTTCCATTTCAGCACAAGATCAAGTTTAGGGATTTCTGACTAAGGTAAGTGGGGGACATTCCAGCTTTAGGGAGTCTCTGAGGTTTTCTTTTCTATTTTTTCTTCTTCTTTTTTTTTAAATATGATATTAAGAAGTCTGAGAGTGATCCTTTTCTTGTCTTACCTCCAATTTGCCTGCCCTTACTGCCCACTTGTTCTGAGTCTGAGATGCATGGAAAATAGTTTCTGTTCCAATCCTGGCTGTCATGTCCTGGTTGCTGTGCATGACTTTGGCTATCCGATAAAGTTCGGTGTTCTTCAGTCAAGTCACCAGCTTCTCTTCTGTAAAAAAATTCTCTAGGATTCTGTTGTTACAAAGCAGGAAGTAGTGACTACAGTTTTATTAAAAACAGATCAACAAAACTAAACTAAATTTCTGTTTATTGAACTGTTTCTGTAAATTGAATTCATTTGACTTCAACTGACCAGAAACCTATTTTTGTGGAGTTTTTTGTAAAATATGTATGATTGGATGGTATTTCCCCCAATTTTTGTTTCTTGAAGCCTAGGATTTTCTGATGTATATCAGGCTTAGACAAATTGGATCTCATCATATTTAAAACCTCCCTTTTGTGAAAGACCTTCTTAAGAGAATTGAGAGACAAACCAGAAACCAGGAGAATATAAATGCAAACCACATATTTGATAAAGGACTAGTGTGGCAAATACATAAAGAACTTTCAAATCTCAAGTTTAAAGACAATACTCAACGTTTTTTCAGAGAGTGTACAGATGGCAAAAAACACATGAAAAGGTGTTCAGCATCATTAGCTATTTGGAGAAATGCAACTTGAAACCACAATGAGATATCAGTGTATACCTATCAGAAAAGATAAATAAAAAATAGTGATTGCTCCAAATACTGATACTGGGGAGGACACAGAGAAACTGGATCATTCCTATGTCACTGGCAGAAACATAAAATTGTATGGCTAATGTTGAAAGAATATGGCAGTTGCTTACAAAACTAAACATGTGTTTACCATATGATCCAGCATTGCACTTTTGGGCATTTATCTTACAGAAATTAAAACTTATGTCAACACAAAGACTGTACACAAATATTCATAGCAGCTTTGTTTATACAGTCCAAAGTGGGAATAGCATACACGTTCTTCATTTAGCAAATAGTTGAACAAACTGTTGCATACATGGCATGGGATAGTACTCAGCAATAAAAAGAACAAACCATTGATACATACATCGGCTTGGATGGATCCTCAGTGAATTATGCTGAATGAAAAAGCTAATCTCAAAGGGTTACATATTTCATGATTCTGTTTACATAGCATATCTTGAAATGACAAAATTATAGGAATGGAGAACAAACTAGTGATCCCCAGGGGAATTCAGCCTTTTTTGTTTTTTTCCTAAAGATTTTATTTATTTGTTTGACAGAGAAAGATCACAAGTAGACAGAGAGGCAGGCAGAGAGAGGAGGAAGCAGGCTGCCCGCTGAGCAGAGAGCCCAATGCGGGACTCGATCCCAGGACCTTGAGATCATGACCTGAGCCAAACACAGAGGCTTAACCCACTGAGCCACCCAGGCACCCGGGAATTCAGCTTTTAATAGAATTACAAAAATAAGGCAGAATGCCTTGGCCTATGAGCTGGGTTGAGGGATGAAGAGATGGCAAAATTATGTTAATCTGTTCTCACTTTATCTTGAAATGGTTTTGATGATTTCTTGTTATAAGGAAAATGTCATAAACCAATTTAAATGGTCCAATGGAAGTTGCCATGTATCTAACAAAGATAATAATGAGGAAAGAATATTTACTGAGAATTAACTTTTTTCAGACACAACTGAGGGTTTCACATTTATTAATCCACCTGGTAGCTTTATGAGATAGATGCTGTGATTAATACCATTTTGAAACCAGAGAACAGAAGTATGGAAGGACTAAGTACTAAAACTAGTTATTTTGCTAAGGTCATACAGTGGTGGAAATGGGAATTTGAATTTAGGAAGCCGGGGTCTGGATTCTGTTCTCATAAATGTTATGCTATAGCTTTGTGTCAAGAAATTGCATCTCACTAATTCTACCCTAAGTGAGTTTTTCTTAAAATAGAAAATCACAAATTTGATCCCTGGTCTTGGCTCAAAAACACTTTTCTCTAGTTCATCTGGCCTTCAGGTACATTAAAGTAGTATTTAAAAAAAAAATACTTTATTCATTCATTTGAGACAGGGAGAGACAGCATAAGCAGAGGGAAAGCAGAGGGAGAAGGAAAAGGAGATTCTCCACTGAGTGGGGAGCCTGACCTGGGGGGTGATCCCAGGACCTGAGATTATGATCTGAGCTGAAGTCAGATGCTTAACTGGCTGAGCCACCCAGGTGCCCCTAAACTGGTATTTTAGAATCTTGATATGAAATGGCAAGCCAATAGATTTAGATGAAACCAATTAAACAAAAATCTATAGTTTGTGTATTCATTATTATTTCCCCTTTCTTCTAAATAATATATATTTAAGAACAATGGAGAGGTTTGTGCAATGTGTAAGCTATAAAGCTACAGTGGACTCATTTGAACTTTGTCTCACAATGTGAAGAAAATGTAATCCAGAAAAAAATACCTAAAATTAAAATGCTTTTGGCAGTTAATTAGCATTAATCAGCAATGGTAGTAATTTTTGAACATTATTTCATGTCACAGAACTTGCGCATGGAATATTGGCTTCTGGCCCTCACTGTCTTTGGAATGTGGAGACTATTAGAAATTACTGCTTGTGCAAAGGAAACCTGTTATGGTGTTTTAGGAATTTCAGGAGGCTATGAATAATACGGGTTGATTAAGAAAATGAGCAAACACATGGCTTGCTTTTATAGTTTTTGTTTCTGAGTGTGAAGGTATAGACTTGGCATTTTATTATTCTCATAACCTTTTTTTTTTCCACAAACAAAACTGTTTACTTTGTAGTCACAGACAAATGGGAGAATGCTCATCATTGATAGTTCTTGTTGAAAGGAAGAAAGGAATGCTGTATTTTAGTGATCTCTTGAAAAGAGGCTAGTTCTTAAAAGACTTACCTGATGAATTCACATGTTGAAGTCCAGCTTCATATAGTTTGGAGGACAGACTATCAATCAACTATTTCTTGCAGTTCACCCCACTTGTAACATCTAATGCCTCAAGTCATAGAACTTAGATCCAGTGGAAACACATTCGTATCCAAAGCTGTCTGGCCTCAGGCCTCTGCATCAGAATGTCTCTCTTCTTCATGCAGAGGAAGGATTTTGTCACATATGATGAAATAACCCAAAAAGGAAGACTCTGACTTCTTCTTGGTGATTTGAAGATAAGTATGGAATGTCCTGAGCTGAGGTGGAGACTTGACATCATTGTGGCCTACCTTGACCTCACAGGAGATCAGGGAGTAGCTGCTTTTAGAATTGCTACTCGAGTCCTTTCTACTTTGTAGGTACAGTCTCAGATCTATCCAGGGCATCAAACACAGTAAAAGGGTTTGGAGAGAAGATCAAACCAGGTGCAGCATTCCTTTAGGCCAAAGCTTAATCCAGAAAGAGTTTCTAACTTTCTCTGAGAGAAGTAAGGAAGCATTTTCAAGGTGAAGAGAGGTGGAAGCATCTCCATAACGTAAAAGTACAAGGTGATGTTAGCAAATGCAAATGTAGAAGCTATTGCAAGTTTTCAGAAGATCTAGCTAAAACATTTAAAGAGAGTGACTACACTCAACAGTAGATTTTCAATGTAGGTGAAACAGCCTTATTTGGGAAGAAAATGCCTCTCACAGCTAGAAAAGAGAGGTCAGTATCTGGCTTTAAAGAGTCAAAGGACAAGCTCAGTCTTGCTAGAGGTTAATGCTGCTGATGACCTGCAATTGAAGCAAGTGCTCACTCACCATTCAGAAAATCCTAGAGCCCTTAAGAATTATGTAAACCTCTGTCTGTACTCCATAAATGGGACAACAAAGCTTGGATGACAGCACATCTTGGTTTACTGGATATTTTAAGCCCAATACCAGAAAAAAATGCCTTTCAAAGTACTACTCAGAAAAAAAAATTCCTTTTAAAATATGACTGCTCATCCACAATGCGGTCTATGTCACCCAAGAGCTCTGATGGATGTGCCCAAGGAGATGAATTTCACTTTCACACCTGCTAACACAACATCCATTCTGCAGCCCATGGACCATGTAGTAATTTTGACTTTTAAGTCTTTTTAGTTAAGAAATGCATTTTATAAGGCTGTAGCTGCCTAGATAGTGATTCCTCTGATGCATCTGGACAAAGTAAACCTAAATCCTGGGAAGTTCCCCCACCATTCTAGATGCCATTAAGAACATTAATGATTCGTGGGACAAGGTCAAAATATCAACAAGAATAGGAGTTTGGAAGAAGTTGAATCCAACCCTCATGGATGACTTTCAGAGGTTCAAGACTTCAGAGGAGAAAATGACTGCAGATGTGATGGAAACACAAGAGAACCAGGATTAGAAGTGAAGCCTGAAACTATGGCTGAATTGCTGCAAGCCCATGATATACCGTGAATGAGGAGCTGCTTCTTATGGATGAGCAAAGAAAGTGGTTTCCTGAGATGGAATCTAGTCCCATTGAAGATGCTGCAAAGACTGCTGAAATGACTACAAAGGATTTAGAATCTTACATTAACTTAGTTGATAAAGCAGCAGCAGGGTATGAGGGATGAATTCCAGTTTGAACAGAAGTTCTACTATGGGCAAAATGGTACCGAATCACATCACAAGCTCTACAGAGAAATTGCTCACGAAAGGAAGAGTCAGTCGATGTGGCAGACTTCATCGCTGTGTTGTTGTAAGAAGTTGCCAGAGCCACTCAGCCTTCAGCTGCCACCACCTTAATCAGTCAACAGCCATCAACATGACAGCAAGACCTTTCACCAGCAAAAAGATGACTTGCTGAAAGCTCAGGTGATGGTTATTGGCGTATTTTAGCAATCAATTATTTTTTTAATTAAGGTATATGCATTATTTACACAATGCTATTGCTCATTTAATATATTATAGTATAAACATAACTGTCATATGCACAGGGAAATCGAAAAATGAACTTGACTGGCTTTATTGTGATATTTGTTTTATTTCGGTGGTCTGGAGCCAAACCTGCAATATATCCAAAGTATGACTATATAGATAATAGATAAATGTGATGCTGGTATACACAGTAAGCTAATGATGGAAAGAAGACCTGAGAAATAGTCCCTCATGTACACTTGTAAATATTAGCTCTATGACAGACGTGGCATGACAAGTCACTGTAGGCAGAACGAACCATATATATATGTTTTTTTAATAAAATTACATTACTACTTCACATGTACACAAAAATAAAGAGTAAAATTCTAAATGTGAATAACAAAAATTTAAAAACTTTAGGAGACTCTATTAGAGAATCCTTTGATGGCCACAAAGTAAAGTGAAATTTCATAACTAAGAAAAAAATGCACAAACCATAAAGGAAGTGAATGATAAACTGACCATATTAAAATGAAAAAAAAAAATCTCTGGAAAGAAAACACCATGAACAAAGTTGAGATGGCCATCACAGACTGACAGAAGATGTTAACAATGAACTTAGTCACAGAAGACTTAACAGCCAAAATAGGGAAGGCAATCCTTGAAAACAACAGGAAAAAATGAGTAGCATGAGAGAAAATGGATGAGAGGTGAATGGATAAGTCTAAGAAGGAGAAAATCAAAAGCCAATAAACTTAGAAGCTACTATCTAACCTTACTAGTACAGATTTATGCAAATTGGCACACTTCAGATCTGTATAAGTACTTATAAAAATTAAAACGGACAAAAATATAAGTCTGGTCA
The DNA here is from genome assembly GCF_030435805.1 of Mustela lutreola. Lineage (NCBI taxonomy): Eukaryota > Metazoa > Chordata > Mammalia > Carnivora > Mustelidae > Mustela > Mustela lutreola. Next base: position 33,181,737 of record NC_081298.1, on the reverse strand, counting down.
CTTCAAAAGGAAGTGAGGATGGAAGCAAATGTTTATGTAATAGATCAGTACAAGGTAATATGTAGAAATCTCAGTTGAATGAGAAATTTAGAATCTCAGTGGTTTAATACAAAAAGAGTTCATTTACTGTTCATGTCCCAGTGCAGCAGACATGATTCTGCTCATACGCCTGTGATGAGGTCATTCAGGCATCCTAGAGCCTCTCATCTTATAGCTCAACTCTGTTCAAAGTCCATAGAGAACTCCTGCTGCAGCTGGAAAACGGGAAAGAGACCGTGGGAAGTCTCACTTCTTGGTCACAACGACTTTAAGGGACCACACATCCCTTCTGCTCCCATGTCAGCATGACTCAGATCATTGGCAATACCTTACTGCAAAGAAGATTAGGAAATGGAGTCGAGTTTTATGCTCAGGAGGAAAAGGAAATGGGATTTGTTAAACAGCATAATCTCTTGCCACACAATAAACAACCCTGTGCATTTCTAGTGAGAATATATATTGATGCACTCATTTTGGAGGGCAATTTTTAACAATGTTGTAATTACATATATTCTGATAATCCACAATTCAACTTAAATAGATAGCCTAGGAAAATCTTATATATATGTGCAAAGGAACACATACAAAGATTTTTAAAAATTCCTTTCAATAATGATTATTATTTTAATAAATAGGAAGCAGTCTAATTTTCTGTCTTTTGGGGAATGGAAACGTGAATTGTGATTTACTTATATAATGGAACATTATAGTGTAGTTTAAATGAATTTTAAAAATTAAATGTAGTAGTGCAGATACATTTGAAAATGTGATTTAGGTTAATACAAAATATTAAATGATAAAATAGGTGCAAAACCATGCATACAGAATTTTAAATTCTACAAATTGATTTCCATTTTTCATGAGTACATGTATATAATAGTAGTATAAAAACATACAGGAAGGGGCACCTGGGTAGCTAAGTGTCTGCCTTTGGCTCAGGTCATGATCCCAGGATTGAGCCTCACAGCAGGCTCCCTGCTTGGTGGGGAGCCTGCTTCTCCCTCTCCCTCTGCCTGCAGCTCCCCCAGCTTGTGTGTGCTCGCTTGCTCTCTCTCTCTCTGTCAAATAAATAAATAAAATCTTAAAAAAAAAAACATGCAGGGAATGATATGCACCAATCAGGATGATAGTAAGCTCTGGGGATGATATAAGAAAGATGATTTGATTTCTTAAAAATGACAAAATATTTTTAAGCAAATCTGTCAAAATATTAGCATGTGCTAGATTTTGTGTACTAAGGTAACCGTTATGGTCCTGCTGATATATATTTGAAATGCGTCTAAATAAAAGTTTTCTAAAAGTACAGTGCAAAAATATGTAAAACAGTGCAAAAATATGTAAAACATAACCACTAGCTAACCAGTCATCATTCTCAAATTATTTTAAAACTTAACATATTTTTTCACATATTAAAATAAATAAATAATAAAACAACCAGTGTACGATATAATGTCATTTATTTATTTATACATTTTAGGTAGGCCCCAATACAGGGCTTAAATTCAGGACCCTGAGATCAAGAGCTGAGCTGAGATCAAGGTTAGATGCTTAACTGACAGAGCCACCCTAGTGCTCCCAATATAATTTTAAAAGGAAGATCTTTCAGCAAATGAAACAGGAGAACACATTATCTAAAAGACAGATCTTTGGGGTTTTTATGTTAATTTCATTACACAGATGAGATAGATTAGATGATTGGCCACTGGTGATTGAGTTCAGCCTCTAGCACCTCTCCCATTCCCAAGGTCAGGGGGTGGGACCGAAAACTCCAACCCCCTATCCATGGTTGGCTCCCCTGGCAACCAGCCTCTGTTCTTAAATGGGGTCCAGAAGTTACCTCATTAACATAACAAAGACATCTGTACTACTGTCCCCACTTAGGAAATTCCAAGGGTAAGTTCTGTGCCAGAAATGAGGGTGAAGACCAAATGTATTTCTTATTATAAATCATAATATCACCACCAAACTTTTATTTGATTTTTTGCTCTCCTGGTCTCCCACTCTACTAAATGCAAAAGTTGGGAACTTATCAATAAGCAACAGCTTAAGAAGTTACTAAGTGGCAATACAACACTCCTGTCTTAACCTTAATGCCTTAAATGTGTCATATCATTTATAGTATCAATTTCAGTGTGTCACATGGAGCCATCTAGCTATTTTTACAAACCACTTAAATATTAGTTAGAGGCTACTGTTCTCAGAATTCCGTGAGTCTCTGACTTGGTGAATGAATGCTCCTTTATGACATATAACCCTTAATTTTAGGTTGTTTCAGCTGCTTTGCTGTGTCTCTTGAAAACTTATGTATATCCATTTATATTTCCTTGAGATTGTGTGTTCTAATAATGTGGTGTCTACTAAAAGAATCAATACTTTTCTAACTTCATTTTTAGGAGTTTAAATGTGTTGGCATTGAAAAGTCACTGTCACCAGAAAATGTGCTCAAAGGCAGCAAGACAAATGGTGAAGAGTTTCCAAAGGAACGGCCTCAAGTTAAGGATTGTCATAGCATCCTGATTAGGAGAGGGACTCAGGAAGCAAACCACCTGGGCTTGGACAAGTGAATTAAATTCTGTCTGTATCCATGTATCTTTAACAAAATATGTAGTAATTTTGAAATAGACAATGGATTTACTGGTACGTAGTTAATACTAATACATAGATAATACTGACATCTACCCTAGAAAGATTTTATAAGGATTTTAATAATTTGCTATACATAATGTATTCAAGAAATTGTGGCACATAGCAAGCACCTTACAACTGTTTATTCCATGAATACATTCTCACGTTTTACACAGCCTCATTTCTCTTGGGTTGGAATTATATTCATAATTGTGAGTCTGGTGCTTCCCAGGCTTGTTGAAGCAATGGAAGGATGAGTTAAGATGTTATGCAAAAATCACCCTCTTGAACAGCATATCACATCCCAATGGGCAGATTTTTGGTTATAGTTATTACCCAAACAACAGCAAAACAAATATTTCACTGGCAGATAACTTGAACAACTACTATGAATCACATGTTGGAAGAGAAGCTTATATCAATGAGAAATATTGCCTTCTTCCTCATGAGTTGACCCCAGCCTATTTTTTTCCCCACACCTCAAAACTCACTGTGTTCATCTAGTGCCAGTATTTAAGACATTTAAGAATAAATTCTTCCCAATGTAATGACTTTTAATTTGCTATTTTTAAAATGTTTTTATGTGTTACACTTTTAAATTTTAAGATAGTTGTAGATTTACAAAAAAGACTTAAGAAGAATATTACAGAACTTCCATCCACCCTGCCCCCAGTTTCCTCTATTGTTAACATTACTCTGGTCAGAGAAGCTTCTATAAACATTGTGTGCAGGTGTTTGCATGGGCAAGTCTTCACATCAGTTGCATGAATACCAAGTGTACAACTGCTGGATTAGATGGTAAGATTATGTTTAAAGCAGTTTTATAGAAACTGTTAAACTATCTTCCAAAGGGGTTGTCCCATTTTGCATTCTACCCAGCAATAAAATGAGAATTCCTGTAGCTTCACTTTCTGACCAACGTTTGATCTATCAAGTTTCCCTCCTCAGTGTTAGCCATTCTAAGAAGTGTGTCTCCAAGGAGTAAGAAATGCCTTCTAAGAATAGCATCTCATTTTAACTTGTACTTCCCTAATGACATCTGATGTTAAGCATCTTTCATATGTTACTTCCTATCTTGTATCTTCTTCTGATGAGATATCTGTTCAGGTCTTTTGCCCATTTTTAATTTATTTATTTTAATTAATTAATTAATTAAAATTTAATTTATTTTCTTATTACTTTTGTATATTCAGAAACAAATCCTTTATCAGATAAGTATTTTGCAAATATTTCCCACAAACTGTGGCTTGTCTTTTCGATCTCTTATCAGTGTCCTTTGTCGAATCAGAGTTTTAATTTTAATAAAATTTAGCGTATCATTTTTTTTTCTTTCATGGATAGTGTTTTGTTGCTGTATATAAAAACTCATCACCAGCCCAAGATCACACAGATTTTATCCTGTGTTTTCTTCTGAAGTTTTATCATTTTGCATTTTATGTTTAGATTTTTGATTCATTTTTATTTTATTTTATTTTGTGTGAAGTGTGAAGTCTGAGTCTGTGTTCCTCTTTTTTTTTTCATACAGTTGCCCAATTGCTCTAGTACAATTTTTTGAAAGAAACTACTCTTTATCCATTGAATTATTCTTACACACTTGTCAAAAATTAGTTGACTATATTTATGTGTTTCTGATATCTATTCTATTCCATTTATCAATATGTCTCTTCTTTTGCCAAAACCATGTTGTCTTAAGTCTTAGAGTTTTAATATTGGTTAATGTGAGTCCTCCAACTTTGTTCTTCCTTATTGTGTAGGATAGTTAAGAACCTTTAGATTTCCATATAAACTTTAGAATAATTTTGTCAATATTCACAAAAAAGTGCTCTTGGGTTTTGATTGGGATTGCACTAATTTTGTAGATTAATCTAGGAAGAACTGACATCTTAGTATTACATTTTCTATATCATAAAACAAAATAGTACCCCATTAATTTACATCTTCCTTGATTTATTTTGCCAGTGTTTTGTGATTTTTGCATACATTTTATATACCCATTTTGTTAGATTTTTCCCAAACACTTAATTTTTAAAAATCTTTAATGAGATATAATTCACATGTCATACAATTCACCAACTTAATGCCCAATTTCAATGTTTTTGTTTTTTGTTTTTGTTTTTGTTTTTTAGTAAAACAGTTCTGCAGCCACTACGACAATCAGTTTTAGAAGATTTTCATGACTTCAAAAAGAAACCCTCATTGCTAGTCATTTTCTGTTTTCCTCATTCACTCTTAGGCAACCAATATTCTACTTTCTGTCTCTATAGATTTGCCTGTTCTTCAGATTTGCAGAATATGTAATGTTTTCAAGACTCATTCAAGTTGCATATGTATTAATACTTCATTTATTTTCATTGCCAAATACTCTTCCATTGTGGGGATATACCACTTTGTAAACTATTTTGTTTATCCATTCATCAGTTAGTGGATATTTGGTTTGTTTCCATTTTTTTTTTTAACTTTTTTTTTTTTTTAATTTTATTTGACAGAGAGAGATCACAAGTAGGCAGAGAGGCAGGCAGAGAGAGAGAGGAGGAAGCAGGCTCCCCGCCGAGCAGAGAGCCCGATGCGGGGCTCGATCCCAGAACCCCGGGATCATGACCTGAGCCGAAGGCAGAGGCCTAACCCACTGAGCCACCCAGGCGCCCCTGTTTCCATTTTTTGACTAATGTGACCAATGCTGCTTTAAACATTGGCCTATGTTTTTGTGTAAACTTTTGTTTTTAATTCCTTCAGGTATATACCCATGAATTCAATTGCCTGTGTTATGTAGTAACTCTATGTTTTGGTTTCTGAGGAACTGCCAAACTCTTGCAAAGTGACTGCCCCATTTTGTATGCATAGGAGCAATGTGTGAGCGTTCCAATCTCTTTACATGCTTGCCAAATCTTGTTATTGTCCATATTTATATTATACTCATTCTAGTGAATATAAAGTGGTATCTCATGGTTTTGATTTGTACTTCCCCAGTGATTCATGATATGGAGCATTTTATATGCTGCACTGGATATTGTATACCTTCTTTAGAAGGTCTGTCTATTCAGATCCTTTGCTTATTTTAAAAATTTGGATTATTTATCTCTTTTGCATCAAGCTGTAAGAGTTTTTTTCCCTCTTCCTTCTTTTCCTCCTCCTTCTCCTCCTTCTCCTCCTCCTCCTTCTTCTTCTTCCTCTTCTTCTTCAAGACAGAGAGACAGTGCATGAGCAGGGGATGGGGAGGAAGAGAGGAAGAGAAAGAGAAAATCTAAAGCAAGCTCCATGATGGGCACAGAGCCTGACAAGGGTCTTGATCTCATGACCCTAAAATCATGACCTGAGCCAAAATCAAGAGTTGTGTGTTTAACCAACTGAACCACCCAGGCTCCCCAGTTCTAAGAGTTCTTTATATATTCTGGAATCAAATCTGTTATCATATATGTGATCTGAAAATTTTCCCTCTTTTGATGTTATTATAAATATTTTTATATAAAATTTATATAAAATGTTTTTGAGTTTTAACTTCCAATTATTGATTGCTAATGTATAGAAATGGAATTAATATTTGTATATGGGCCTTGTATGCTACCAACTTGTTCTAGTCATGTATTAGTTCTGGGAGGCTTTCCTTTTGCAAATTCTGGGGATTTCTACATAGACAATACTATGTGTGAACAGTTTTGTCTCTTCCTTTCCAACTGTACAACTTTTATTTCTTTTCCATCTACTGTGAAACTAGTATGACTTCTAGTATGATGTTAAATTGGAGAGGTGAGAGAAGACATCCTTGTCTTGTTCCCAGTCTTAGGGGTAAAGCATTCAGTGTCCCATGATTACATATGATAAAGCTATAGATGCTTATTTATACCCTTGAAGTTCAGAATGTTCACTGCTAATCCTAGTTTGTTGAGAATTTTTTAAAATCATGAACGGGTGTTGAATTTTGTCAAATGTGTTTTCTGCATCTATAAGGGTAATCATTCTTTTTCGTACTCAATGTGTTATTGTATTGTACTACACTGAATTACTTATGAATGTTGAAATAGACTTACATTCCTCAAATGAACCACTCTAGTACTTACTGTATTATCCTTTTTGTATATTGCTGGATCCTATTTGTTAATACTTGTTAAGGGATTTTTCATCTGTCTTCGTGGAGACATGTTGGTAATTTCCATTTTTTGTAATAACTACCAGTTTATGGGCTTGAATAATATGTGAGGACACACTGTAGAAACACATGAAATGTATTTCTTCGCATTTATTTTTTAGAAGGTATTTTTTTCTTCATTAACTGTCAGATGGAATTTACTTGTGAGGCCATCTGGACCTGGCATTTTCTTTTTAGAAAGGTTTACAACAGTAATGAAATTCCTTTAATAGATACAGTAATATTAAATTTATTTCTCCTTGAAAAGTTTTCGTAGTTTGTATTTTTCAAAGATTTTGGTCTTTTTATCCTATCAAATTTGTGGATACAAACTGTTCATATATTTCTTCATTATTCTTTAATGTCCATGGGATCAGCAGTGATAATCCTTCTTTTAATTCTGATATTCCTAATTTCTGTTCTTTTTTGTGTTTGTGTGGATGTCCTGGCCAGATTTTATCAATTTTATTAGAACATGTTATTTTATTAATTTATATCATTTGGAAGATGGATCTTTTGGTTTTATTGATTTTTCTCTATTTTTTCTGTACTTATTTCTAATTTTTATTACATACTTTCTTCTACTTTCTTTAGTTTAAAACTCCTCCTTTCACTATATTTCTAATGTAGAAGCTTAGGTTAATGAATATTCAGTTTTTTTCCTATAGTGCTTAGAAGGAAGTTTTTAGCATTGTAAATTTCCCTCTAAGTATTGCTATAGTTGCATCCCACAAATTTTGATGTTATATTTTCATCTTTATTTAATTCAAAATATTTTGAAATTTTTCTGAAGACTTCTTATTGTACACATGCATTATTGAGAAGTGTGTTGTTTGATTTCCTAATATTTTGGAATTTTCCAGCTCTTTTCTTTAGTTATAGTTTATTTCCATATGCTCTAAGGACATACTTTATATGATTTTTATTTTTTTAATTTGTAAGGTATGTTTAATGGGCCAGAAATTGATCTTCATTGGCAAAAATTTTATGTGTGCATGAGAAGAATGTGTATTCTGCTGTTGTCAGATAGAATATTATATAAACATCAACTAGATCAAGTTCATTCATAGTGTTCTAATCATCTATATCCTTACTGGTCTTCTGCTATTTAATTTATCAATTACTGACAATATGAAATTTCCAGCTATAATAGTGGATTTCTCTATATCTCCTTTCAGTTATATGATTTTTTTTCACATATTTTGTCACTTTACTGTTAGATACATTAATGTTCAGGATTGTCATGCCTTCTTATGGCTTTGCCTCCTTTATCATTATGTAATATCCTTATTTTATTCCTGGTAATTTTCCTTGTTCTGAAGTATACTTTGTTTGAATTTAACATGCTATTTCATCTTTCTTCTGGTTATTTTTAGCATAGTATATATTTCCCATTCCTTTACTATTAATGTATCTGAGTCTTTGTATTTAAAGGGAGTTGAAAAGGTATTTTAAAAATACATACATTTAGGTTTTTTCTTTATTAACCAATATGACAATCCCTGTTTTTTAATTGGTGTATTTAAGAAATACCGATTTTAAATAATTATTGATGATGTTGGCTTACATTGTTACATATGCGTAACTTCCTTTTATTCATGCCATTTCTTCTTTTTAGCTTTTTATTTTATGCCTTTCTTGTTTTTTTATTGAGCCTTTTATATGATGCAATTTTTATTTCCTTTCTTGGCTATGCTTTAAAAAGAAATTTTTAATGGTTTCTCTCAGGTTTACAATATCGATTTTTTAATAATGCATGTTCACTTTCAAATATTATTATCACCTCAGGTGTAGTGTAGATATTTTAGAAGAGTGTAGTCTTCATTTCTCCCTCTCATCCCTTGTGACATTGCTATCATGTATTTCATGTAGCCACATGTTCCTGTATCTGTAAGGTATTTCCTTCCCTCTCTCAAAATATTCTTATTTTATTTTAGTTTACCTTCAGTTTAAATATGATATTACTAGGTGTTTTTCTTTATCAGTAGTCATCTTTTTGGTGTGCTATATCTCCTTTGTCTTACAGGTTGGTGTCTGTCATTAATTTTGGAAAGTTCATGGACAGTATTACTTTAAATACTTCTTTTGCCCTGTTCTCTTTTTCTTCTCCTTTTGGTATTCCAATTATGTGTATATTATACCTCTGATACTGTCATACAGTTCTCAGATATTCTGTTCTGTGTTTGTTTGTTCCTTTGTTTGACATTCTTCTTTTCCCTCCATGCATTTTAGTTTGGAAAGCTAATATTGATCTATTCTTACCTCAGCTCTGTTGAGGCTCCTGATGATCCTGTCAAAGGCATTCTTTATTTCTACTATTGTTTTTTTTTTAAATCATATCATTTTGATTCTTTCTTAGACCTTCCATCTCTCTGCTGACATAACACATCTGCATGATGTCTACTTTTTCCACTAGAACTCTTAACATATAATCATAGCTATTTAAATTCTCTGTCTGATAATTCCAACATCTGTGTCATATCTAAATCTAATTTTGATGTTTATTTTGTCTCTTCAGAATGTATCTTTTTTCTTGCTTTTTTGGCATGCCTGTGATTTTTTTTTTCTTTTTGCCTAAAGAGGGACATGTGGTATCTTGTAATAGAAATTAGATTGTGTTTAATGTTTGTTGTAGCTATAGGTAACATAGGCTTCAAATTCTCTCTGTGTCCTTGCTGTTGTCTCCTTTCTTAGTTTTAGGGTTTTTCTTTTTACCTCTTCAAAGAGATAATCTGTGTTTTCTAGCAATTTTAACTATAATTCAATTACGCTAGAGGTTTTTTGAAGTGTGGGTAGGATGTAGGGGAGGAAGAACATTCTGTGGTCTCATAATTCTCAGTCTTGGGGACATTGTCCTCACCGTGTTTCTGTGCTTCCCTATGCCTTATAATCCCTTCTTGACTATAGTGCTCCCAGTCTATTTCCTAGATGGATGATTTGAGGTTTAGATTTTTTTCCTCTTATATAAAATGCTATGGCTGGGGCAGAATTCCCTTCCCCAATAGGATGTGTTTCAGAATTGCACTCTGGTAAAATCCAGGAGAAGAATCTGGTAGAATTTAAAACCTAATGTAAACTATGAACATCAGTTAAAAATTATGTACTAATATTGGGTAATAAGTTGTTAACAAATGCATGTTACTAATGCAAGATATTAATAATAGGGGAAACTTTGCAGGGAGAAAGGGAATATATAGAAATTCTTCATACTATATATTCAATTTATTTGTAAGCCTAAGACTATTCCAAAAAATATAGTCTATTCATTTAAACCACACACACACACACACACACACACACACACACACACACACACACAAATACACTTATGGAAATCAACAGAATAATATTTCAAAGGAAATATGTAGCCTTGGATTGTTATGGTCAAAAGAAGGAAGGCTAAGCATTAGTTATACGAGTGTCTAACTTAAAAAGTTGGAAAGAACAATAGAATAAATCCTCAAATCAGAAAAAGAATATAATAAATATGAGCAAAAATTAATGAAATATGAAAGAAGCATGTAATATAGTAAAGTTTTTTAAAGAAGAATAATGAAATGCATAGAAGGCTGACAAAATGAACAGTAAAAAGAGAAAGCACAAACAAAGCCTTTAGTAATTTAGCATAAATAAAAAGATAACTAGAAGACAAAAATGGTCACCTTGTCAAATTCTCTGATAATTTGGAGGACACAAATTACTTTCTGTTAAAAATATATCTTTCAGAAATTGACATAAGAAATAAGAAAAAATTTAGCTGTACAACTGGTATGGACATTTAAGCCTTTACAAAAAATTCTCTGCCCACAATACCTCCCTAAAGAATCTAACAGTGAACACAACTAAATGTACACAAGTGCCAGTCCTAAATAGTTATACAGGAAATAATACAAATGCAGGCATAATCCATAAAAGGAAAATTTATATATTGAACCTCTCTAAAAACTGCTCTGTGAAAACCCTGTTAAGAGAATAAAAAGACAAACTACAGACTTGGAGAAAATGTTTACAAACCTATCTGACAAAGATTTTGTAACTTTAGGATATAAATGACTCTCAAAACACAGAAGTTAAAAAAATCCAAATATATATAATATGGGTTAAAGACATGACAAAACATTTGAAGATACACAGATTTCAAATAAGCACATGAAAAATACTCCACATAATTGTCCACTAGGAAATTGCAATTTTAAAGCACAATAATATTATCTATCAGAATGGCTAAATTTAAAAAAATTGTGAAAACACTAAATGCTGGTAAGGATGTAGAAAAACTCGATTGCATGTTAGTGGGAATATAAAGTGGAACAATCAGTACGGAAATTAGTTTGGCATTTTCTTTTAAAACTAAAAGTGCACAGAATAGTCAGCTGATCTTTGACAAAAGAGCAAAGGAAATACAGTAGAACAAAGACAGTCTTTTAAACGAATAGTTCTGGAAAACTGGACATTCACACTAAAAAAAAATCAGTGTAGACACAGAATTTTTACTTATTCACAATAAATATCTCAAAATGTATGATAGGCCTAAATTTAAAACACAAAACTATGAAACTCCTAGAAATAACATAGAAAACCTAAATGATCTTGTGGATGGCAATGATTTTTTTTTTTTTTTTTTGCCAATGACTTTTTAGATACAACAGTGAAGGCACAAGGCATAAAAGAAATAATTGACAAGCTGGACTTCAGTAAAATTAAAAATTTTTGCTCTGAACGAGATGATGTGAAGAGAATAAGCAGATGAGCCACAGACTGGGAGAATATATTTGCAAAACACACATCTGGTAAAGGACTATTAGCCAAAATATAAAAAGAGCTCTTGAAATTCAACCATAAAAAACAAACAAACAAACAAAACTTGATTTAAAAATCAAACAAGACCTTAACTGAAACCTCACTAAAAAAGATATGCCTATGTCAAATAAGCATATGAAAAGATGGTCACTACCATATGTCATTAGAGATACAAAATTTAAACAACGATGGGATACAACTATATACTCATTAGAATGACCAAAACCTGGTGCACTTATACTACCAAATGCTGGTGAGGATGTGGAGCAACAGGAACTCATTCATTGCTGATGAGAATGCAAATGGCATAGACAATTTGGAAGACAGTTTGTTGATTTCTTAAAAACAGAACACCAAAACAAAAAAAGATATGACCCAACAATGATGCTTTTTGGCATCTACCCAAAAGAGTTGCAAACTCATGCCCACATAAAAATCTGCACAGACCTGGGGATAAAAATATATGTATATAAAAAATATATGTTTATAAAAAATAAAAAAAAAAAAAAAGAAAGGCACCATAATCAAAATTTTATAAAAGAGAAAAAAAAAAATCTGCACATTGATGTTTATAGCAGCTTTATTCATAATTGCTAAAACTTGGAAGCAACCAAGACAGTCTTCAGTAGGTGAAGGGATAAATAAACCATGGAGACCCAGATAGTAAAGTGTTATTCTGTGTTAAAAGGAAGTGAGCCATCAAGCCATGTAAAGACATGAAGGAATCTTAAATGTATATTGCTAAGTGAAAGATGCCAATCTGAAGAGGCTACCTACTGTATATATCAAGTGTATAATATTCTGGAAAAAGTAAAAACCATGGAAACAGTAAAAAGAACAGTGATTTTCAGGGGTTAAGGGAGAGGGATGAATAGGTGGAACATAGAGAATTTTCGGGCAGTGAAAATACTCTGTATGATACTATAATGATCTATATATATATCATTTATTCATTTGTCCAAACCCATAGAGTTATTAACACTGAATCATAGACTGAGCCATAATGTAAACTATAGACTTTGGGTTAATATGATGTGTCAATGTAGGTTCATCAGTTGTTACAAATGTTCCTTGCTAAGGGAGGATGTGAAAATTGGGGAGGTTATACATTTCTGAAGGTTGGGAGTATAAGGAAAACCTTGTACTTTCTGCTCAATTTTGCCTTGCATCTGGTACTTTTTAAAAAAGTTTTTAAACAAAAAACTAGCATTTACACACTCATACAAACTTGTGCATGAATGTTCTTAACAGCTTTATTTGTAATAGACAAAAAAATCAAAACATCCCAAATTTCTTTTAATGGGAGAGTGGTTAAACACATGAAGGCATATCTATACCATGAAATAGAATACTGCTTGATGATAAAAGAACAACTCTTGTTACACACACAACTTGGATGGATTGTCACATAATTATATTGACCGACAAAAGCTAATCACAAAAGCTTACACAGTGTACAAACTAATTTATATAACATTCTTGAAGTAATGTAGTAATAGGGATGGAAAACAGATTAGTGGTGTCGAGGGGATAGAGCTTTAGGGGGAGGTGGTATGGGTGGCTGTAAGTTGTAAGGTATGATGCATCTTGACTGTGGGGGTAGTTCCTAAAGTTACACATAGAATAAAATTAGATACACACATGTGAAAGCATGTGTAACTGGTAAAATATGAAAAAGGTGTGTGGATTGTACTAATAGCAATTTCATGGTGGTGTTATTGTACTGTAGTTATGAAAGATGCTAACATTGGCAGAGGGTGGATGAAAAGTGCATGGGTCCTGTGTGTGTGTGTGTGTGTGTGTGTGTGTGTGTAAAACTTCCTGTTACTCTATGTTAAAAAGCTTAAAAATCATGTTTTTTTGTAATAAAAATATTTGATTACTATATTTTGAAGTGAATTAAAATATATTAAAGTTATAACTGCTGAATAATTTGGTAACATAACATGGCATTTTCATTTCAGCAGTAACTAAATTAAAAAACTTTCAGATATAAAACATATGTAATTTGTTATATTATATGAAAGCACACTGACAAATTATTATTTTGGAAGGTAGTCAGGCATAGATAGATATGTGTTGACTATACCAAACATTTTTATTACCAATATTTTCCCATGAAAATGATTTTTAATTAGTATTTAATTTGTTTTAATGACCAATTACTTCTAGAGTCATTCTTTTCTTATTAATCTTTTCATGATTTCTTACTATTTAATATCTAGTTGAATTATAGCATGTATTTCTATCTTAGATGGTAGCTTTAAAAATTTGTTTTTAAATTTCTCTAAGGTACTATTTGTAGTTCATATTGCTTCCTAGTGAAGGTTATGGTAGATATATCTATAAAAGTTAAGACCCATGTTTTTTCCTCAATACCTTCAGTGTAGGATTGAGTGAAATGGGCTTAGCAGTCAATTTCATAATATTAAAGATGTTCTGTATTAATGTTTTCATCTTTTGGAATTTTGGACTCTCTGAATGAAATCAAAACTCTAAGTATTAAGGCAAATATTTTCATTTTGAAAAGTCTTGGAGGGCCTGGGGGGTTCAGTGGGCTAAGCCTTTGCCTTCGGCTCAGGTCATGATCTCAGGGTCCTGGGATAGAGTCCCCCATTGGGCTCTCTGTTTGGCAGGGAGCCTGCTTCCTCCTCTCTCTCTCTCTCTGCCTGCTTCTCTGCCTACTTGTGATCTCTCTCTGTCAAATAAATAAGTAAAATCTTTAAAAAAAAAAAGTCTTGATCATAGCAATGTATTTCATATATGAGTAACTTCTCTTTTCTGTTTCATTGAATGATAAGAGTTACCATTTTTCTTTAGCGATATTTTCATGAGACTCCAAGATACTTCATATGCTTTAGCTCATTTAATTACTACATATCTTGCTAGAGGCCAGGTAGTTACGGGGGGGATACAAAAGAAACAGAAATATCAATAAAAACAAAATATGCCCTCATAGACCATAATTCTAAGTAAAGAAATTAGTATTTTTTGATTCATCAAGGTACTGAGAGTGTATTTTTCTCACTAATGCAAGTAGCTCCTATAATGAATTTGTTCTCCAAACTAATTCTGTGGGGGTACTGAGTAAGAAGTATTAATCATAGGTTTATAGAAGGGCAATGATAAATATTCTCTGTTTTAGAGTCACTAGTATAATATTCTTTTGGACTATAGTCTCTGCATTATTCTTTGTCACAGATCGTCCTCTTCCTCAACAAAGTCAGAGAATATAATACTTCTTTCCTTCAAAAAGGAAGTATCCACTGTGGCTTTGAATTCATCATTTGAATCTGCATTCTTCAAGTTTGTCCAGGGCTGCCCAAGGTGTGGCCTTCAAGTATTCAGCACCATGGCCAGAGCACAAAGTTATTGACAAAGGTGGGGGTGGGAGGGTGGGGAACCACCATAGTCTAGGGGAAATGACACACAGGGGTCCACAAGATTTTCTTCTACTTAACGCCAGCCTCATGATATGCAAAGTGTGACCTATGTTATTTAAATGTAACTGTCATATCAGGGCCTCCTCACCTAAACAGATAGTGGTCTTGCAAGTTTCACCCTCTTTTGTGGTACACAATTGTTCTTATTGTTCACTTATAAAAATGTAAGGAACATTGTTTGCTTACTTTTTTCCTAGGACAGTGTTGAAGTTGGTTTAAGGGATTATCCTACTTTTTTATTCTGATGGCTATATAGCACATTTTTTACAAATTTAGAAATTTATATATTTATATGTTTTATATATATATATTTAGAAATTCCAATTAGAGAAATTCATCTTCCTATTGTGTGTAAGTCAAAGTGATAAATATATTTGTAAGTTTGTTACAAAACAAGTGCTGATTTACTAATTCAAATGTTAAGTATGTTCCCCAAGTGAACTGTTTATTTATTTCCTATACAGTTCAGTATCCCTTCTAGATATAACATATAATATTAAATCTTGGTAACTGATGAGTCCATATGAAATGAACTAGATTATAATTGTTATAAATATTGATTATTCTGGAGAAGGACTAATTTCTTTCTTTAGGGAAACCACTCTACTTTCACTTTCTTTTTCTTGGCTTCGTATGAGACTTATCTTACTGCTCATTTCTGGAGTGGGAGTGATCCTGGCCTGGCCAATCAGAGCTATAGGGATGAGCAGAGAAAGACACATGGTCCAAGTTTGGTTAGTTCACATTGACTTCATAATTTTTGGTGTATGTCTTGGGAAAGGGATTTTTTTTTCCCTTGACATGTGTGCCAAGAATAACATTACCTGATAATTCTGGGATCCATATTTTCTACTGCATGGGGAAGCACTCATTTGTGAATGAAGAAAAGAAAAACAAATGAGAGAGATTTCAGATCTTCTGATTGAAGTTCTACTTACATCCACCTTACTCCTACTTGTTTTAGTTATTTAGGCCAATACATTTCTTGTTGGAACTGAATTTGAGGTTTCCCTCCCTGCAGCGTAAAGATTTTCAGCCCTAATAGAAATCTACTCCATTGTTTTTATAACTTGTCCCAAGCTTCCTTCCTCATGTAGACATTTACATTGACCAATAGCAAAACCAAACCTGGATGTGTAAACAAGAGGGCAATGGTGATTTATGTCTATAGAGAGATCGGTGACACCAGGCACAAAGCCATAGTTAGATAAACCACTTATATACAGGGAAAAAATTACAAATCTAATTTGATAATATAGGAAATGATGTAATTTTTTTTCCCACCTGCCTGCTAGCTGGTAAAGAATAACAAAAGTTCAAATATAACTTGTGTTATATTGCTTGGTATATGATAGTTTTCAAATTGAGTTTGTTGAACTAAACTAAACTGAATTAGAAAGGAAGAAGGGAAAAAGAGAAGGAGGAAAGATGTCTTTTGGCTGACCTTTCCTGAGACATGGAATTGAACATAATCACTTCAAAAGTTCTTACAAAAAATGTAGGACTAACCATTTATGTTAGGACCACAGCGTTCTATCAATAGTGACCTAGGAGACATCTAAGCATAGTATAAGAATTAGAAGACTTGAAATGTTAATAAAATGGATTTGCAAAGGAAAAGTGATACATTTTTATGATTTTATGATTTTTATGATATATTTTTTTATTCTTCTATTTCGTGATCACAATTGGTTTTGGTTTTATAACCTCTCCTAAGATCCTCACTACAGATTTCTATGTCTTCCTTATGCAAATATTTCACTCATCTCAGAAAAGAAGTTTATATATGATAATAAAAATTTAAGAATCAAAAACTTCTCTAAAGGAAATTGAAGATATGCCCGTCATTTCAGTTAACTTGCACTATGGGAAGGGAAAAAGCATATTCTCTTCCATTTGCTGCCCAAAAAAGAAAAATAAAAAAAACCCAAATGTCAATACTGATTGCAAATGGAGTATGCTAAGTGAGCATTTTCACACTTGGTAACTTCTTTTTGACTCTTCACAAATCTGAATCCACCATCTAAAAAAAAAAAAAATTTTTTTTTGTTCTTGGAAAGAATTTCAGAGAAAAGTACAGTTTTTAGTCTAGGGATGGTAATTATTTTTTCCCTGTGGATTCTGTGGGTTTTTACTCATGATGCCTTTTCCCTCATGAGCTAGGTTATTGTTTCATTGAGAGCTTATTCTCCTTGGAAAATTCTTGCTGGGAATTCTTTGAGGCCTAGGATGAGAGTGCATTTCTTTGAGAGGACATGCATTTGCTTCTGCCAGGTGTCTGGTGTGGACCAAATTAAATTTCTCATATAGGAGTTGTGGATCATGCAGATGATATAAATTTAGGTTTGCAAACCCAGAGAACACAACTTGTGATTTGAACTCTTCAGGGATATTTCCTTCCTGCCCCACTCAGAGCCACAGTAGACTTCTGTCATGGTGGGGATGGAGGTGATCCTGGGTAGGTTTATTTCTCTTTCTCTTACTCTAAGGGTCTAGTTCTTTCTGTTCCTAGATTTATGAGAACAAAGCTCCTATGAGAATCCTTGCTTTAGGGCTTTGACTTTTTTCTTATGGTCCCCATTTAGTATTATAAAATAAAGATCAAGTTACTCAGATTTCAGGCAAAACTCCCAGAATGCTTTTGTTTCCATAGGTTCTGACTTTTAACTGGATCTTGGATTGGCAATCCTTTACTAAACTATCAGATCTATTTTATCAAAAACTCTAATTGATTTTAGGAATATTAGTGTGAATATGGAAGTATACATATTCATTATTAGATAGTAACATAATAATTGTACACAGAAAATCATACACATGGAAGAACACACCTAACTTTTAGGAGAGTGGGTGTTTAGGACACAAGGAGGATTGGTACACTAATGATGAAGTTTTATTTTTATTTATTTTAAAGATTTTATTTATTTATCAGAGGGGGGGGGGAGAGAGATAACAAGCAGTGGGGAGGGGTAGAGGGAGAAGCAGGCTCTCTGCTCAGTGGGGAGCCTAATACAGGACTCGATCCCAGCATCTTGGGATCATGACCTGAGTGAAGGCAAAGCCTTAACTGACTGAACCACCTAGGTACCTTGAAGAAGAGTTTTAATTTTTTTTTGTCTATTATTTGCTGACAGAGATATATTACAATCATGCTGTAACAGTTCAGCTTTATTTTTCCTTCTTAATAGTTTTCATACTTTTTATTTTATATATTTAAACTAAATTATTAGATATATACAAATTTATTCTGTACATTTTCCTGCTGGATTGATCTTTTGTTATTTTGATGAGTCTTCTTAAACTCCAGCAAAGCTTCCTCCTTAATGACTTATTCTTCATTTCTGATATTAATAAAGCTATACCAGATCTTTCTATCCTTCAACTTGCAGTCTTTTCTGTTTTCCTAGGTTTTAGATATGTTCACTTATAAATCACATATAGCTGTGCTTTAATTTTATCTTGTATGAAAATACTGACTTTTATTATAGTATTTTGCTTTAATTTTTATTTATTTTTTTCAAGTTTTTACTTAAATTCTAGTTAGTTAACATACAAGATAAGATTAGTTTCAGGGGTAGAATTTATTGACTCATCACTTACATACAACACCCAGTGCTCATCACAACTAGTGCTCTTCTCAATAGTCGTCACCCTCACCCATCTAGGCTCTCCCCTCCCCACCCCCTCTATCAACCCTTTTATCTTTTCCTTGCTCTTCATAATGTCCTATATTGTAAAACTCCCACCAAGGATCATTTTTTTTTTCTGGCCGAAGAATACCATTTATTATTTATTTTAGGGGAATCTGCTTGTGAGAACTCTATCAATTTAGTTTGAGCAAGAAATGTCTTTATTTCACTTTCATTTTTGAAAGATGTTTTCTGGGTACATAATTTTAGCATTGTAGTTATTTTTTTCAACACACATAATATGTCATTCTGGTTTTGTCTGGTTTCCATTTGCCTACTGAGAAGTGAGATTTTTATCTAATTGTTGTCCCTTTGAAGCCAATTTGTCTTTTTTTCTCTAGGTTATTTTGATATTTATTATCTTATAATTGTCAGTTTTACTATGATGGGCCTATGTGTTTTCCTTCTTAAATATCCTACTCAGTGTTAATCCTGATTCTTGAATTTATAGCTTCATATCTTACAACAGTATTATAAAATTCTCAGCCATTATCTCCCCTTACTCATTTTCTTCTTTTCACCAATTCTAACTAGTTAGCTTTTCTCAGGATATCCATGTATCTTTTTTTTTTTTTTTTAAGATTTTATTTATTTATTTGACAGACAGAGATCACAAGTAGGCAGAGAGGCAGACAGAGAGAGAGGAGGAAGCAGGATCCCTGCTGAGCAGAGAGCCTGATGTGGGGCTTGATCCCAGGACCCTGGGGTCATGACCTGAGCCGAAGCAGAGGCTTTAACCCACTGAGCCACCCTGTGGCCCCTCCATGTATCTTCTAATCTTCTATATGTTGCAATTAATCTTCTATATGTTGCATCCTTTTGTCTATCTGTGATTCCTCCTCTATAATTTTTCTGACATACATTTTATTATTTCTGTCTTCACATGTGTCTATTAGTTTATCTACTTATTTCTTCTTTTTGGTTACTATATTTTTAAAATTCTAGACTTTTTATTTGGTTTTATTTAAAGTTCAAATTCTTGGGGTGCCTGGGTGACTCAGTTGTTAAGCACCTGCCTTCCACTCAGGTCATGATCCCAGGGCCCTGGGATCCAGCCCCACATTGGGCTCTCTCCTCAGCAGGGAGCCAGCTTCTCTCTCTTCCCACTCCCCCTGCCTGTGTTCCCTCTTTCAATGTCACTCTCTTGGGCAAATAAATGAATAAAATCTTTTTAAAAAACAAATAAATAATGTTCAAATTCTTACTTGAATTTTTAATCTTATTTTTATATCATTCAACATCATTTTATCATTGTTCATTTAAAGTCTGTGCCTGATAACTGCAAAATCTGAAGCCTCTGTGGGTTTTTTTTTTTCCTTTCGTGTGTTGTCTTTCTTCCATGTTGGCTTATCTCTTCAAGTGATTAACTTTTTATTGTAACATTTATTTGCAAATTGGTTTGCAAAATAACTTGAGACCTCAGGTGATAGATGATGTTAGATCCCTAGAAGAAATTTAAATTGGACTTGTTGCTGTTGTTGTTGATTTCCTACTTAATCAGATTTCAGAGACTAAGATCACTTGAAACTGAGCTGCTGTCATTATGAGGAACAATTAACTTTAGACTCTTTGGTTCCAAACCTTTGGAATTTTATTAGTCAGGGCTCAATGAAGAAAACAAAACTACTATGAGTCATGAGTTAAGAGAGTTATTAAAGGAATTTGACCTTACACATTTGTGGGAGAGGCTAAAGAATTGAAATGCTGAAAGGAATAATTGGAAGATCACAGAATGACCAACCATTCCGTCTGATAAGCGAAGCACATCCAGGCATCAGGAGTATCATGGAAGGGAAGATGGTTGATAAGGCTGCAAGAAATTCTTGCTTTTGTTAATCCGAAGGCAAGAATTTGGTGATACGCCTGGAATGGTTGTCAATTAATAAGAATTGTATGAGTGAAGAAGAACTGAATATTGAGTAGAAGAGATTGAGAGTAAGCTGGACTTTCTAACATCTATACCTCTCTCTCCCCATCTAATCATGATAATCCTCACATAGTAATGGTTGACACTTTGCTGCCATCTCCCTAATCTCTTGCTTTTTTTTTTTTGGCCAACTCTAAGCAGTACTAAACAGAAAAAGTTAATTTAGGATGTAAAATTTCCCCCTTCACAAGGCTGATAATAGAACTTTCCAGTACAAGTTTCCAGCACAAATGAAGAGTATTCAGGATTCTCTATTTTTGAAACTCAGTAATGTTACCAGTATGTGTCCTTTAGTTTTCCTATTAATTTCTTGGTGGTCCTTCTTTTTTTTTTTAAAGATTTTATTTATTTATTTGACAGAGAGAGATCACAAGTAGACAGAGAGGCAGGCAGAGAGAGAGAGAGAGGAGGAAGCAGGCTCCCTGCTGAGCAAAGAGCCCGATGTGGGGCTCGATCCCAGGACCCTGAGATCATGACCTGCGCCGAAGGCAGCGGCTTAACCCACTGAGCCACCCAGGCGCCCCTTGGTGGTCCTTCTTGGCTAAAGTTTTGATATTTTTTTAATGCTATAGAATTTTTTTTCTACTATATCTGTGATTATTTCATGTCATTTGGAAGAACATTTTCCATGGGTCTCTCACTTTTCTACACCTTTTGTGAACAAAAATACTAACTGCCATTTGTTCCATACTATCTTTTACAAGTTTTATTAGGTAACAAACTTAGAATATACAGACAGTGTCTACATTCAAAACAAAAAGTGAGTTTGCATATAGCTTAGAAAGGCAGGATGATGTCTTCCCAGAATAGGAGAACTGCATACGTAATGCCTTGTAAAAGATAGGGGTTACTTAACCTCAGGTTATTTGTTAGCCAGCATCCATCTAGGGCTAACCGTGTCACCCTGTAGGATTCGGGAGAAAGGAAAAATGGTGTAAATATTCTGCTGCTCATGTTGCTTGCTCTCCCATGAGTATCAAAGGTTTTTATCTCTGACCCAGGAGACTTGCATCTTCTGCCAGCATCCATAAAAGCATGGCAGGCTAACTTCTTACCTTTAAAGTACTGTAAAATCCAAAGTTCACAGTTTCTAGCACAGCCCTTCTGTTTTATTTTTCTGATATTTTGTTTGCTTCTTGAATTCCAGTTAGATGCTTTATTTGGTATGCACACATTCCAATTCTATGAATATTTTTCTCCTATTTGCCAGTGATACATCTTGTCACCCTTCATTTTATGAAACTTAAATTATATTTCTATATTAATAATTATCTTCTGGTGGCCATTATATTATTTAACCTGTTGATTAAATACACTAACAATTTAAATCTTCCCCCAAATCCTCTCGTTTTATTCTTTTTTATTTATTCTTTTATTTATTTATTTTTTTGAGTAACATTTATTCAGGCTCTGACTGACTTCTGTACCAAAACAAATTACCCAAGCTGAGAGACCTTCCCAGGTAGATCTTGCATTTTTAAACGACATAGTACTTAAGAGTTGAGTCTCTCTAACTTGGAGAAAGAGATTAATGGCAGTAACTCTGAATATAAGGGGAGTGACATGTAATCAGAGAAAGCTGAGAATTATGATCTGTTCATAGTATCTTTTTTTGGTTTTCAAGGATTTTTACATATTTACTAATTCAAAATAATCAGTTTTATTTTAGCGAGAATTTTAGACAGAAAATAAATAAAAGTGCTCATTCCACAATTCTTAATACCAAGTTACTAGAAAACTTTTTCACTGATTTGTTTTTTTTGTTTGTTTGTTTTTAAGATTTTTATTTATTTATTTGTCAGACAGAGATCACAAGTAGGCAGAGAGGCAGGCAGAGAGAGAGGAAGGGAAGCAGGCTCCCTGCTGAGCAGAGAGCTCAATGTGGGGCTCCATGCCAGGGCCCCGGGATCATAACCTGTGCCTAAGGCAGAGGCTTTAATCCACTGAGCCACCTAGGCACCTCTTCACTAATTTGTTTTTTAACAAATATGGCTTATTGAAATACATAGAGAGAAAAATGTATTGAAAATAAATTATAAGTCCTAAACTAGTGATTCTAAACTAGTGATTCTGGATCTCTCTCTTCTGTGAATTTATTTTACACATCGTCAGCACAGTTTGAAGTTGGTATTGACCAATGTGGATGGCCTAGACTTTATATTAATAAGGTAGCCTACTCTATTTCTTTGAGTGTAATAAAGTTTATTTTTCTAATAATAAGAAAAATGAGATAATTAACAAACTAACCAAATTTTAAACTATTGCTGAGGCTCTCAGTCTCTGTTTTGTCTCCAATCACTACAGGAGACATATGAGCATGGTCTGACAAACTAGGGAACTCTCTGTGCATTTAGCAGGGGTATACTTCAGTTTATGATGCATATGGAAGTGCAGCGGCCAGCTGTAATTATCCAAGTGGTTTCATAACTTGTCTACTGTTTTGGAATCAGCTGTATCTCACTTCTCT
The DNA here is from genome assembly GCF_030435805.1 of Mustela lutreola. Classification (NCBI taxonomy): domain Eukaryota; kingdom Metazoa; phylum Chordata; class Mammalia; order Carnivora; family Mustelidae; genus Mustela; species Mustela lutreola. Next base: position 33,158,624 of record NC_081298.1, on the reverse strand, counting down.
GCTATTTGGTCCACTCTAAGAAAAAGTTCCCTTGGTAGGCATCCTACAAATGGATCTTTTTATTTTAATTTTTTACCTTTCTCTAATAATTCAGTCAGGTTTTACTAGACCAGACAAGCAGGAGATGAGTTTTCCATAACCCTTTATTCTTGGCAGGAAAGCCCTGGGCTTGGTTACATTTTTGTCTTTTGGTGCTAATTCTGTAGCTTCTGTTTTTTTTATTTCACCTGGATGAATTCCTTCAATGTCAGATCCATGAACACAGTGAACTAATGGAGCTCCCTCAGTTACAATCAGGACACAGATATGTAATTTGCTTAATCCATTGCTTCTAAAATATCCATGTCCAAGCTTTCATGTTTTACCAGGTATAAGTCATAGTGAGGAAAACTATCACCAATATTATCAGATTGTCTTTTAATTCATTTTTGCCCAAATGTACTTAACATTTGGTAGACCTGTTAGAAATCCAATGTTAGAGATTTAAATGATAGGTTTTAGGGCCAGAGCTCCTAGGTTTGAACCCTGACTTTACTATCTAATAGCAGAGGGATGCTGGGGAAAATATTTAATATTTTCCACAACACTTAATGATTCAAAATTTTAACTCTTCCTAACTCCTATCAATAAAAACGTAAATACCTTAGTCTGTTTCAAAGCCCTCTGAAGTTTGACTCCAATAGATAATTCCTCATCAAAAGTTGGGTTCCTTTCTATATTATAAATTCCACTCAATTAAGTCATCATTACTTCTAAAATGTTATTCCTTCTCTTTTCCATCCATCTAAACACTTTTCATCCCATCTTCCAGTACAAATTATACTTCCTTCATGGAGTTCTGCAAGATGATTTGACCTTGTATTGACATCCTTTTTCTCTAAGCTCTTGGAGTGTTTATAGTCAGTGGTTCATTATGTTACCTAGTACATATTTTTCAAACATTCTTTTGTTTTCATTTTAATATATCTATTTAGACAGAAAAAAGACTGAAGTTTAAGTAAGTTAAGAAATATTTGATTAAATAATAGTTAAAATGTTGCTCAATTGTAAATAATGGCTGAAAGCTTACCTGATCTGGAGAACGAAGAAGACATCTAAATCCAGGAGGCACAGAAAATTCTCATAAAAATCAACAAATGCAGACCAACACCAAGACATAGTGTGATGAAGAAAAAGTCTTAAAAGCAGCAAGACAAGGGTGCCTGAGTGGCTCAGTCAGTTAAGTGTCTGCCTTTGGCTCAGGTCATGATCCCTGGGTCCAGGATTGAGCCCCACATCAGGCTCCCTGCTCAGCTGGGTGCCTGTTTCTCCCTTTCCCTGTTGCTCCCCGTGCTTGTGCACTCACTGTCTCTTTCTCTCTCTCTGACAAATAAATAAATCAAAGAATAAATTACAAAGTACATGGAAACAAATGAAAATGAAAACACAATAGTCCAAATCCATTAGGATGCAGCAAAAGTGGTCCGAAAAGGGAAGTTTATAGTAATACTGACCTACCTCAAGAAGCAAGAAAAATTTCAAATAAACAACCTAAACATGCACTTAAAGATGCTAGAAAAAGAAAAATAGCAAAAATAAAAACAGCATAATGAAAGAAATAATAAAGATTAGAGCAGAGATAAATGATATAGAAACTAAACAAAACAAAACAAATACCAGATCAATGAAACAAGAATCTGATTCTTTGGAAAAGTCAATAAAATTAGTAAACTTCTAGCCAGACTTAACAAGAAAAAACTCAAATAAATAAAATCACAAATGAGAAAGGAGAAATAGCAACAAACACCATAGAAATACAATTATAAAAATATTATGAAAATTATTCAAAAACAAGTTGGACAACCTAGAAGAAATGGATCAATTTCTAGAAACACATAATCTACCAAAACTGAAACAGGAAGAAATAGAAAATTCAAACAGACTGATAAGCACAAAAAAAGTGAATCAGTAATCAAAAAACTCAACAGGGACACCTGGATTAATCAGTCAGTTAAATGTTTGCATTTGGCTCAAGTCATGCTCTCTGGGTCCTGGAATTGAGCCCTGCATCAGGCCTTCTGCTCAGCAGGGAGTCTGCTTCTCTCTCTCTCTCCCTCTCACTCATACCCACTGCTCATTCTCTCTCTTTCTCAAATAAACAAAATCCTAAAACACACACATACACAAAACAACTCTCAACAAACAAAAGTCCAAGGCCAGATATGTTCACAGGTGCATTCTACCAAACATTTAAAAAAGAGTTAATACTTATTCTTCTCAATCTACTCCAAAAAAATAGAAAAGCAAACTTCCAAATTCAATATATGAGGCCAGCATTATCCTAATAGCAAAACATGATAAAGACACCAAAAAAGAAATCTACAGGCCAATATCCCTGATGATATTGGTGACAAATGCAAAAATCTTCAAGACAACAGTAGCAAACAGAATTCAACAATGTAATAAAAAAAATCACTCACCACAATCATGTGAGATTTACTCCTGGTTGTAGGGGTGGTTCAAGATTCACAAATCAATCAATTTGATTGATTAAGAGAAAGGATAAGAACCAAATGATAATTTCAACAGATACAGAAAAAGCATTTGAAAAGTATGACATCACTTCCTAATAAAAACCCTCAACAAAGTAGGTTTAGAAGGAATATACTTCAACATAATAAAGGCCATGTATAAAAAATTCACAGCAAACATCATACTCAATGGGGAAAAACTGAGAGCCTTTCTCCTAAGGTCATGAACAGGACAAGGACGTCCAGTCTCCCAATTCCCATTAAACATAATGCTGGAGGTCCTGGTGGTACCAATTAGACAACAAAAAGAAATATAAGACGTTCAAATTGGCAAGGAAGAAGTAAAACTTTCACTGTTTGCAGATAACATGACACACTATATATATAAAACCCAAAAAACTCCACCAAAAAACTGCTAGGATTCATACATGAATTCAGTAAAGTTGCAGGATACAAAATCAACATATAGAAATCTGTTGCATTTCTATATACCAATGAAGAAGCAGCAGATAAAAAAGAAAATAAGCTTATTTAAAATTGCACCAAAATAATAAGATACCTAGTAATAAACATAACTAAAGAGGTGAAAGAGCTGTACTCTGAAAATTATAAAATGCTGATGAAAGAAATCAAAGATGACACAAAGAAATGTAAAAACCTTCCATAATTATGGGTTGGAACAACAAAAATTATTAAAATGTCCATACTATCCAAAGCAATCCTTATAAAAATACCAACAACATTTTTCACAGAACTAGAACAAACAATTCTCAAATATTGTATGGAACCACAAAAAACCCTGAGTAGCCACAGCAATCTCAAAAAAGAAAAGCAAAGCTGGAGACATCATAATTCCAGACTTCAAGTTATGTTAAAAGTCATACTGATTGAAACAGTATAGTACTGGTACAAAAACAGGCACATAGATCCATGGAACAGAATAGAAAACTCAGAAATAAACCCACAACTAGATGGTCAATAAATCTTCAACAAAGAAGGAAGGAATATCCAAATGGAAAAGGACTGTCTCTTTAAGAAATAGTATTGGGAAAAATGGAAAGCAACTTCCAAAAGAAGGAAATTGGACCACTTTCTTACACCATACACAAAAATAAGTCTAAAAGAGATTAAAGACCAAAATGTGAGACCTGAAACCATTAAAATCCTAAAACAAAGGGAAAGACTTCTTTGACATCAGTCCTCGCAACTTTTTCTTATATCTATATCTATATCTATATATCTCCTGAAGTAAGGGAAAGAAAAGCAAAAATAAACTATTGGTACTACCTCAAAAAAACAAAAAACAAAAACCAAAAAAAACCAAAAAACCAAACTTCTGTACAGCAAAGGACACAATCAACAAAATGAAAGGCAGCCTTTGTAATGGAAGAAGATATTTGCAAATTGCCTATCTGATAAAGGGTCAGTATCCAGAATATATAAAGACCTTATAAAACCCAATACACAAAAAGCAATCTAATTAAAAAAGTGGGCAGAATACATGAACAGACAGTTCTCCAAAGAAGACATCCAGATGGCCAACACACACATGAAAAAATGTTCATCATCACTTACCATCAGGGAAATACAAATTAAAACTACAATAAGATTATTTGCTCTAGCTCTTTGAAAAATACCGGTGGGATTTTGATCAGAATGGCATTAAAAGTATAGATTGCTCTAGGCAGTATAGACATTTTAACAATGTTTATTCTTCTGATCCAAGAGCATGGAATGGTCTTCCATCTTTTTGTGTCTTCTTCAATTTCTTTCATGAGTGTTCTGTACTTCCTCCAGTACAGATCCTTTACCTCTTTGGTTAGGTGTATTCCCAGGTATCTTACGGTTCTTAGTGCTATATTAAATGGAATCGATTCTCTAATTTCCCTTTCTGTATTTTCATTGTTAGTGTATAAGAAAGCCACTGATTTCTGTACATTGACTTTGTATCCTGCCACATTACTGAATTTCTGTATGAGTTCTAGTTGGTGGAGTCTTTTGGATTTTCTATATAAAGAATCATGTCAGTTGCAAAGAGAGAGAGTTTGACTTCTTCATTGCCAAATTGGATACCTTTTATTTCTCTTTGTTGTCTGATTGCTGTTGGTATGACTTCTAATACTATGTTGAACAAGAGTGGTGAGAGTGGGCATCCTTGTCATGTTCCTGATCTCAACGGGAAGGCTGCAAGCTTTTTCCCATTGAGGATGATATTTGCTGTGGGTCTTTCATAGATAGATTTTATGAAGTTCAGGAGTGTTCCCTCTATCCCTATACTTTGAAGTGTTTTAATCAGGAATGGATGCTGGATTTTGTCAAATGCTTTTCATGCATCAATTGAAAGGACCATGTGGTTCTTCTCTGTTATCTTATTGATTCAGAGAGCTGGAGCAAATAATCCTAAAATTTGTATGGAATCAGAAGAGACCCCGAATCGCTAATGAAATGTTGAAAAACAAAAATAAAACTGGCAGCATCATGTTACCTGATTTCAATCTTTACTACAAAGCTGTGAGCACCAAGACAGCATGGTACTGACATAAAAACAGACACACAGACCAGTGGAACAGAGTAGATAGCCCAGATATGGGCCCTCAACTCTATGGTCAAATAATCTTCCACAAAACAGGAAAAAATATACAGTGGAAAAAAGACAGTCTCTTCAATAAATGGTGCTGGGAAAATTGGACAGCTATATGTAGAAGAATGAAACTCAACCATTCTCTTACACCATACACAAAGATAAACTTGAAATGGATAAAAGACCTCAATGTGAGACAGGAATCCATCAGAATCCTAGAGGAGAACATAGGCAGTAACCTTTTCAATATCATCCACAGCAATTTATTTCAAGATATGTCACCAAAGGCAAAGGAAACAAAAGTGAAAATGAACTTTTAGGACTTCATCAAGATCAAAAGCTTCTGCACAGCAAAGGAAACAGTCAAGAAAACAAAGAGGCAACCCCCGGAATGGGAGAAGATATTTGCAAATGACAGTACAGACAAAAGGTTAATATCCAGGATCTATAAAGAACTTCTCGAACTCAACACATACAAAACAGATAATCATATCAAAAAAATGGGCAGAAGATATGAACAGACATTTCTCCAATGAAACACACAAATGTCTATCAGATACATGAACTGTTCATCATCACTAGCCATCAGGGAGATTCAAATTAAAACCTCATTGAGATACCACTTTATACTAGTTAGAATGGTCAAAATTAGCAAGACAGGAAAAAACGTGTTGGAGAGGATGTGGAGAAGGGGGAACTCTCTTACACTGTTGGTGGGAGTGCAGGTTGGTGCAGCCACTTTGGAGAACAGTGTGGAGATTCCTCAAGAAATTAAAAATAGAGCTTCCCTATGACCCTGTAATTGCACTACTTGGTATTTACCCCACAGATACAGATGTAGTGAAAAGAAGGGCCATCTGTACCCCAATGTTCATAGCAGCAATTGCCATGGTCGCCAAACTGTGGAAAGAGCCAAGGTTCCCTTCAATGGATGAATGGCTAAGGAAGATGTGGTCCATATACACTATGGAGTATTATGCCTCCATCAGAAAGGATGAATACCCAACTTTTGTAGCAACATGGACAAGACGGGAAGAGATTATGCTGAGTGAAATAAGTCAAGCAGAGAGAGTCAATTGTCATATAATTTCACTTATTTGTGGAGCATAACAAATAACATGGAGGACATGGGGAGATGGAGAGGAGAAGGGAGTTGAGGGAAATTGGAAGGGGAAGTGAACCATGAGAGACTATGGACTCTGAAAAACAACCTGAGGGGTGGGGGGTGGGAGGTTGGGGGAACAAGGTGGTGGCTGTTAGGGAGGTCACCTATTGCATGGAGCACTGGGTGTGGTGCAAAAACAATGAATACTGTTAAGCTGAAAAGAAATTTAAAAAAAACCTATAATAAGATATCACCTTACACCTGTCAGAATGGTTAAAATCAACAGCATAAGGAACAATAAGTGTTGGTGAATATGTAGAGAAATGGGACCTTTGTTCACTGTTGGTGGTAGTGTAAACTGGTGAAGCCGCTGCGGAAAACAGTGTGGAGGTTCCTCAAAAATTTAAAAACAGAACTACCCTATTATCCAGCCATTGCACTACTGAGTATTTACCCAAAGAATAAAAAAACACTAATTTGAAGGGATACAGGCATCCCTATGTTTATAGCAGTTTTATTTACAATAGCCAAGATATGGAAGCAGCCCAAGGGTCCATCAATTGGTGAATAGATAAAGATGTGAATATGTGAAATAATGGAGTATTATTATCAGCCATAAAACAGAAAGAAATCTTGCCATTTGCAATGACATAGATGGAGCTAGAGAGTGCAGTAATGCTTAGTGAAGTCAGTCAGTCAAAGAAAGACAAATGCCATAGGATTTCACCCATCTGTGAAATTTAAGAGACAAAACAAATGAGCAAAGGGAAGAAAAACAGAGAGATAAAGCAAGAAAGAGACTCTTAATTATAGATAAAAAACCAATGGTGGTGGAGGGATGGGTTAAATAGATGATGGGGATTAAGGATGCACTTGTGGTGAGTACCAGGTGATGTATGGAATTGTTGAATCACTGTGTGGTACACCTGAAACTAATACAAAACTGGAATTAAAATAAAAATATGACATGGAAGTTTTGTATTTTTTTTTGTTGGAATGTATAGTTATAAAGAGATGTCATCTAAAAGAAATGTTTGTGTTAGCCAAAAAAAGGCCATGTTGCTTATCCATATCCTCCACAAACATGAGCATGAAGAAAATAATCAATGAAGATGTAAGATTTGGTGGCCTCTGAAAACCTTTCCATTTAGCAACCCCCTGGTGTCTTTGTCTTTGAATATTATCCTTTTGTATTTAGGATCTACCAAGGACTTCCTATCATCTTTCAAAAAAAAAAAAAAATCCCCAAATGCTATGCCATCATTTAGAAGACACTGCTGATTTGTTCAACCTAATTCTTGACCTTATCCTCCATCACCGTCCTTTTGATGACTATAATTTAGCCATAAGGGCCTTTCTAGGCCTCAGAACCTGTCAACTTGGAACTTTGGAGATCATTCTATCTGGAAAGATCTCTCTTCTTCTTAAGACTGGTTTTTCTTCATTTTCAGGTCTGTTGAAAATTTAGACTTTCAGGTTTCCCTTAGAAATTCTGATTCATTAGTCTGAAGTCAGACACAGAAATTTGCATTTTAATGAGAAGCTGGGGCAGTACTTACACAGACAGTTCATGTACACACATTGAGGAGCCCTAATTTCAAATTTTTAAAAAAATATTTTATTTATTCCTAAGAGAGAGAGAGACAGCACAAGCAGGAGGGGCAAAGGGAGAAGGAAAGAAAGAATCTCAAGCAGACTCTACATTGAGTGCAGAGCCCAACATGGGTCTCGATCCCAGGACCCTGAGATCATGACCTGAACTGAAACCAAGAGTTGGATGCTCAACTGACTGCACCACTGAGGTGCCCTTCTATTTTCAAATTCTTAAATGGTGCAACTGCAGTTCTTAAAATTGCAGAGGAGACTTCCTTCACATCCATGGGAATAAGTCCTGGGAAAGAAGACATTGTCACTGAAGACTTAGCTTTAGCTTGAAAGAAGTAACAAACCCAATAGAAAGTCCCACCTAATCAGAATTTCATATGGTACCTTTGTGACATCTGCTTCTTTTATGGAAGATGCCTAACTTTTTGTTTTGACCAAACTATGATCTTTTCCTACCAAAGCTAAGTTGTCATTCTCTGAAGTTTTCTCAAAATGTATTTGATGCACCTTTGGAATTAAGGAAAGTAGTTCTTTTTATTATATTAAGTGTTGGCCGACTGATTCTCCATTGCTTCAATTTCCATTCTTCACTTGTTACTGTTATTATATGTCCTTTCTGTAACAAAGCCTCTTATATTTCTCCCAGGCCAAAATAGAAATGTCCTTACTAGTTTGTTCATAGTACTTCATCCAGATTTTCATTATAATTTAGTGTCTCTACCAAAATGTAATTCAAAATTGATTTTTTGGAAATATTTTATTTCTTTGAGAAAGAGAGCACGCACCCATGAGTGGGAGGGGGGAGGGGGCAAAGGGGAGGGAGAAGTAGACTCCCCACTGAGCAGGAAGCCTGAGGAAGGGCTTGATCCCAGACCTGAGCCAAAGGTAGACACTTAACCAACTGAGCCAGTCAGGTATCCCTCAAAATTGATTTTTAATTGAAATCAAAATTGTAGTAAGGACTTCCACATAAGCTCTAACAGAGATCATCCTATCCATCTTTATTCATTTGCCCTCATTTATAAATATTTCATCATAGCTCAGAGCTCTACCTAATACAATAGTGTGTGTTATCTTTTCATTTATAGTCTTTCTCTTCTCTTATAGTGCAAACTCCATGTGGGGGACTTTATCCATTGTTTTCTGCTATCTCCCAGAATAGTGCCTAGAATATATAATACAGGCTCAATAAATATTAAATTAATAAATATGATTAGCTCCTTGTTTTATAATTTTTCCATTTATATGTGCTTTCTTCTTTAGAAGCATTTTAAATCCTATTAGCATAATGTAGTTCCTGGTGTTTGAGTAGTGTGGAATAAATGTTTACTGAATAATTAAATGTTTTCTTTTTTTACATATTTTATATATTATACAACAGTTAAAATTATTTAATCATTTTGTGTTATGCTGCTGAATTTTCAACAGTTCTCATTTGGTTGAAATGAGACAGATGTGTCAGAGGACAGATAACTGTCTCTAAAGATGTGACCAGGGGGATGACCCAGGTGAAGTTAGGAAATCCATTTTTCTTTTCCAAATAATTGGGCACAAAAAAAACCCCCTGCTTAATGGCAACACAGTGGTCAAAATGAGACTCTTTTTTAAAGAAGACTGTATTTATTTATTATTTGAGAGAGAGAGGGCACAAGAAGGCACAAGAGAAGGTAGGGTCAGAGAGCGAAGTAAGGGACTCCAGCATCATAATCTGAGCAGAAGGCAGTCGCTTAGCCAACTGAGCCACCCAGGTGACCCAAAAAGAGACCTTAAGATATTCACCTCAATTACAGAGTGCTTTGGGGTCAAGGGAAAATTTTAAATTCAAGATTATCTTCATACTAACAGATGGAGCTAAATAAAATAAAATAAGTTTTCTAAAAAGAGTATCAAGTAGAAATATGTTAATATCTGGCTGATATGCCTTACAGTTAAGATTTTTTGGCTCTTACACTGTTTTCAAGCTGACCTGTATTAATGCCCCCTGTCCTGGAGATACCAAAGAGAGAGAGGGCAACGGGGTATGGACTCATCTAGCCTTCACTTCAAGACCAAGAGAAGTGCAAGTACAGAGAACCCTGGGAATCCGCCCCGATTTTTCATCATGACTGATGTGGATGATAAAGAAGGGTAATTGAAATTTGAGGAGAAATTGGAAATTTTTAAATGCATGAAACTAGGTGGTATTATTAAGGATTGCCTTAACCGCCTCCGCACTTGTGGTGAGGCGGTGCTGATAGAGATATAGAAATCATCAGACCACTTCCACGCCCCAGTCCCTCAGGTTGAAATCCCAGCCTCCCTCTCCTCATGCTAGGACAAAGCCAGCTGGGTTCTCCATAGGCATGCAGTAGTCACCATTGAGTGTCCTTCTCTGTGAGGATGTAATTAACCTGCTACCACGCCGTCATAGCTGCCTTGGCAGCATGTACACGTCTTCTATGCTTTTCCCAGCTCAGACTCTGCAAACAGAGTCTATAAATGTATATGTATTTCAAACTTGTGCTTTCACTTTCTCACTGAGAGACTGTGAGTTTTAATTACTGAGCTGATGACAGCCCTGGTTTCCTGGTTTTTTAAACTCAGTTTGTTCTAAGAATTACATAAAAGAAATATAAATGAATGAGTCTAGCACCTAAGGCTTCTTTTTTTTAAAACATCTATATTATTATTTCTCTCATTGTGAAAATGTCCCTATCAGTTACTCGTTTAATCTTTTTCTTTCCTTTTTAGACACTAATGTTATCATATATGCAAGTGAGGATGAAAAGGTAACGTCAAACCTACTTTATTTCTTATAAGCTTACATCTCACATACACAATTTTTTTCTTTTTTACAAATTAAAGAGAGTTCTATTACCAATATTCTTTTTTTACATACTATCCCACATAATGCAGTGGTCCTTCTAGAAATGAATTCAGTCTGGCAGAATGAAAGCACATCCAAGTTTATCTTCTTAGTTTCCAAATACTCCCACTAAGTAAATTTCTCAGTTGGTAAATTAAGATTTTCAAAGCTGTGAACAGAAACTTGAGACTTATGGTTGTGCATTTTGGTACATGTGAAATAATTTTTTGCTGCTACTGTCATCAAAATCATGAAAGGTTTTGGAGTGTGTCTAGGATGGAAACTATTCTTACCCTAGGGAGGAAGTACAGAGTGTACTTTATGTAAAGTCTATTGCTTCAAATCTTTTGCTTTGCTTTCTGCCAGAAAATGAGGTAGTCTGTCATTGAGAAAGGACTGTCTAAATGTGGTAAATGAACTAGGCTCAGTAAACAAGAACATGACTACCTAATCTAGGCTTCAAAGAGTTGAGAAATCATCTACTAGAAGAAATAACTAACAGTGTTAAAATTCAAGAGCATTTGCACTCAAGTCTAAGATTTTCCTCATTTTCTTTCATTACGTTTTAATTCTCTAGTGGCATGACAGGCAATTTGTATCACATGTCCACCAACAACTGTACGAATATCTGCAGTGCCCTCTGGCCAGTATTCAATACTAAATAATGATGTAATATATATAATGATTTCAATTTTATGATCTCACAGAATGAACACCTGTTTAGTGAGAGAACTGAAAAACTAGCCCTATTAAATATTTTGTTTGCTTGTTTTCTTCTACAACAGCTTGGTGGCTTCATGGAATATGAAGATGAAAAAAATTGCAAAGTTTCTTAAGTGCTCATCCGTCTAATTTATATGTGAAAAGATGAATTCTTGAATAATCTTTAAATAATAACAAAGTACACAGGAGAACTTCTGGCTGGGTATAGTACTCCCATAATGTCAACACATCAGCAAATTATCCTTTGCATACACTTCATAAGGCACATAATTCTTATTTAATAACTCTTGCCTATTGGACTCTTAACTCCAGAAATTTCCAAAGGGAACAGTTCTAGTTAAAATGGCTCAGTAGCTTATAGACTTCTCTATTTAGCCTGGAAGAAGTTGTTCTGATTTACTTAAATCAATAAGAGAATTAGTATTGAGTGTTTTGTACACTTGACAAACAAAGCAGAAAAGTTGGTATTCTTTGTGGCATTTTTTTTTTCTTTTAGTGATGGTCTTGTTTGTGAGCTTTACTCTTTCAGTAAATTAAGACTCTGGGTATGTGGGTGACCCCCACCTCACCCAAGATTTTACTTGGTCATCAGTCCTCTAGCACTTTGGTTGGGGGAAGATTCTTCCCTATGATGGAAACTGAGTACTCCAGATCAATGAAAGCGCCCTTTCTAGTACACCCGTGGCCACCACTCCTCTGTTATGTTAAGGATCAATGGAATCTGACACACTGTTTCTCAATCTCAGGAGAGTCGTATTGCCAAACAGTTGAAATGTGTAAGAAACGACTGTGGAGAAGAAAAGAATGGAGTGGCTGTTTAGTCCAACAGCGAGTCTTAGGTGACAATTCCTGTTGGGCTCCTAAAAGCTGTTTCTCTCTGGTCCTGTGATTCACTGTGAATCTGGGTCACGGAAGCAATGGCATCTTCTATTCACACAGCTTGAAGTCGAAGTCCAGCTCCTTGTTTGTCTTGCGTATCAACAGGACACGCTGCTCTCTCTGCCTGGTGTAACTTCATTGAAACACTATATTCTGTCAGGTAAAGGTCTCTTATTTTTCCTTCCTACTCATTCAGCAAGCACTTCACCTCAGGCACCATCTGGTGGGTAATAGCTACTATAAGGGGAAATGAAATAAGCAGTAAAAATGGCTTATATTTATTGAGAGTTTATTATGGGCCAGGCACTTTTTAAGCTCTTTACATATATTAACTCATTTAATATGTCTGTGAGGTAGGCATATTATTGTGCCAATTTTATAGAGGAGAAAAGGCATTCACAGAGGGGGGTAGCTAATGGGAGAGCTGACAGGTGGACCCTGATAATTTAACCTAGATCCTGTGCTCTTTATTATGGAATGGCTATTTGCTCTAATTCTAAGGGTTAAGAATCTATATTCTTGAGGCAGTGATAAAATGATTATTAAAATCACATGAGCATATTTGATATGTCTGTAAGCTTCAGTGAACTGTACATTCATGATATGTGCACTGACAGCTACAGTGTATGTGATGGACTGGATGTTTATGTCTCCCCACAATTGATACTTTGGGATCCGGACCTCCAGTGTGATGGTTTTAAGAGGTGGTAATTTACAGAAGTGATCAGGTCAAAAGGATGAAGTCCTCATGAATGGGATTAGTACCTTTTAAAAGGGACCCCAAATAGCTCTCTCTTTTCCCTTCACCATGTGAAGATACAAGGAGAGGTTAGCAGTCTGCAACCTACAAATTGGGTCTTCACTGGAACCTAACCATGCAGACACCCTGATCTTGGATTCCCAGTCTCCAAAAATGTGAGAAATAAATGTCTATTGTTAGTAAGCCACCCAGTCTATTGTACTATTACTGTGGCCTGAAATGACTAAAACTATAAATTAAAGCTTAAAAATATCACCTGAGTAAGGCTATGACAACACAGAACAACTTATGTGCATAAACGCTGGGACAAAGCTTTAAAATGAAAGCTCTAAAAGCTATAATAAAGACGTCTGTGTGCATGTTCCTAATCAATGTTATTACTGCTGAAACCAGACATGCTTGGAAATCTATCTGTTAGTACATATGTTTCAGTATCAAGTTTATGGTGTCATTCTTGTTAGGAGGAGGCGCAAGTAAGTTTACCTTAACCACACTGAGAAACTAAATCAAGTTATGTGATTCAAGTTTTAAAATTTATATGAATCCTTTAATTTAGACATGCATATATTTTTTAAAGATTTTATTTATTTATTTGACAGAGAGAGAGATCACAAGTAGGCAGAGAGGCAGGCAGAGAGAGAGGGAGAAGCAGACTCCCTGCTGAGCTGGGAGCCTGATGTGGGACTCCATCCCAGGACCCTGAGATCATGACCTGAGCCGAAGGCAGAGGTTTAACCCACTGAGCCATCCAGGTGCCCCTAGACCTGAGTATTCTTAAAGAGTTCTGTGTTCTCTCTTACCTGTAGGTCAGATCTTACAGTGGGAATTGCAGTCGCTGAACTGGGGAACATAAATGCAATGGGAGCAATTTAATCCCACTGTACTGGGAGGCCAAGAAACAGCACTCACCCATCCAAGGCAAGATGGATATGGTTACCATAATGAACAAGAGAATCGAAGCAGCAGTCAAAATACTCTGACTCATGAAGACCTATGGTTCTGGCTAATCATGGTGTTCCTAAAAATGAAACAGGTAAGAAGACTTTAAAGTTCTTATTCGACCTGTATAACCAAAAATATTTTAGATCAATGAACAAAAGTCTCACTTGAGTCAAAAACAGAAAGTCAGCTCCCCAATCAGTTCCCAGATTTGAGTCAGTTCATAGAACCAGAACCTCTTGAATGAAGGGGAAGCTGGGTCCCCTTGAGACAGGATCCCAGTACACTGCCAAAATGTATCCTATTAATCTTTCTCCCAGACATCTCCAAAGGGACCTATGGCCTTTAACCAGGGCAACTGTCCATTGGCAAAAGACAAATAATCAGAATATGCAGGGGTTGCTGGATACTGGCTCTGAACTGATACTAATTCCAGGACACCCAAAATATCACTATGGCCCACCAGTTGAGTAGGGGTTTCTGGAGATCAGGTGATCAATGGAGTTTTAGCTGAAGTTTGTTTCATAGTGGACGCAGTGGGAACATGTCCTGTGGTTATTTCCCTAGTTCTGGAATGCACAATTGGAAGAGACATACTTAGCAGCTGCCAAAATCACCACATGGTCCCCTGACCTATGGAGTGAGGACTATTATGGGAAAGGGCGAGTGAAAACTACTAGAACTACCTTTACCTAGGAAAATAGCAAAACAAAAACAGTACTGCATTATTGGATGGACTACAGAGATTACTGCCATCATCAGGGACTTGAAAGGATGCAGGGGTAGTGATTCTCACCATGTCTCTTTTCAACTTGCCCATTTGGTCTATGCAGAAGCCATCTGGATTTTGGAGAATGACAGTGAGTCGTCATAAGCTTAACCAGGTGGTGACTACAATTTCAGCTGTTCCAGATGTGGTTACATTGTTTGAGCAAATTAACACATCCTCTGGTATGTGGTATGCAACAATTGATCTGGAAAATGCCTTTTTTTCTCCATCCCCATCTATAAAGACCACCAGAAGCAGTTTGCTTTCAACTGTCAAAACCAGCAATAGCCCTATTGTTTTCCTATCTTAGAAGTATATTAATTCTCAAGATCCAGGTTATAATTCAGCTCAAAAGAATATTGGTTGTCTTTTCCTTTCACAAGAAATTACACTGATCCATTATATTGATGATATTATAAGATCTAGTGAGCAGGAAGTAGCAACTTGATTCTTGATTTATTGGTAATACATTTTAATGTATTAAATTAAATTAAATTAAATGTAATACATTAAAATGTTAAAATACATTTGTATTTTAACAATACATATTGTTCTTGATTTATTGGTAATACATCTGCATATCAAAGGGTGGGAAATAAATAGGACAAAAATTTAGAGGTTTTCATCAGTGAAATTTCTAGGGGTTCAAGTGCTGTGGGGGCATGTTAAGATATGCCTTCTGAGGGAAAGAACAGTTGTTGCAGCTGGCTCCTCCTACAACCAAGAAAGAGACAGAATGTTTAGTGGGCTCTTTTAGTTTTTGGAAGACACTCAACTCCTCACTTGGGCATTTTGCTCCAATCCCACTTACTGAGTAACCCAAAAAGTCACCAGTTTTAAGTGGGGCCCAGAACAATAGAATGATTATAATAGGTCCAGGCTACCAGGCAAACTGTTTGACACTTGAGACATATCATCCAGCAGTTCCAAAGGCATTTGGTGTGTCAGTGGAATAGGGGTGCTTTTTGGAGCCTTTGGCAGACCCCTACAGGTGAATCACAGCGAAGGCCTTTAGGTTGTTGGAATAAAGCATTGCCATCTTTGGCAGGTAACTACTCTCCTTTTGAGAATAGCTCTTGGCTATTCTCTAATAGAGACCAGTGCTTGACCATGGGTCATCAAGTTTCCATGTAGCCTGTGCTACATAGCACATAGCAGCACCACATCATCAGATGGAGATGGTATATAGGAAATGGTGCCAGAGTGGGCTCTTAAGGTACATGTTAGTTGCATGAAGAAGTGGCCCAAATGCTCTAGTCTCCACTGTTGGTGCACTAACTTCTCTCTCCAGATTGCACTTATGGCTTCACTGGAAATTCCCTAAGAACATTTGAAAGAGGAGAAGACTTGAGCCTGGTTTATAGATAGTTATGCTTGCTATGCAGGCAACACCGGAAACTGGACCTGTAGCACTACAATCCCTTCCTGGGGCATCCCTAATGGACTGATGTGAAGGGAGAGTTTTCTACTGGACAGATATATAGAGTGAACCTTATTGGTCACTTTCCTTAGAAGGAGAAATGGTCAGATGTGTGATTATATACAAATTCATGGTCTGTGGCCAATGGATTGATAAGGTCAGAGATCTGGAAGGAACATGATTGCAAAATTGGTGATAAGAAAATTTCGGGAAGAAGTATGTAGGTAGTTCTCTCAGAATGGGAAAAAATGGAGATTTTTTTTCACATGAATGCTCATCAAGAGGTGATCTCAAATGAGGAGTATTTTAATAATCAAGTGAATAAAATTACTTGTGTAGATACCAGTCAGCTTCTTTCCCCAGATACTCCTGTTACTGCCCAAAGACTTCATGACCATAAAGGTAATGGTGGCAGAGATGCAGACGATGCATAAAATTAGCACCATGAACTTCCACTCACCAAAGCCAACCTGGCTAGAGCCATTGCTGAGTGCTCAATCTGCCAGCAGCAAAGACCAATACTGAATCCGGGATATGACACTATGGCATTACTTCCCAAGGTACTCAGCCAGCAACCCAGTGGCAGGATGATTACATTGGACCACATCCATCACAGAAAGGATAACATTTTGCTCTTACTGGAATATACTCTGGATACGAATTTGCCTTCCCTATAAGCAATGTTTCTGCCATATGTAGACTGACAGAATGCCTTACCCACCATTATGGTATTCCACATAGCATTACTTCTTTTATTTTAATTTCATTTCTTAGCATTGCTTCTGATTAAGGAACTTCATAGTAAATAAAGTATGGCCATGGGCCTATGCTCATAGAATTTACAGGCCTTGCCACATCTATAGCATTCTGAAGCAGGTGGCTTAATAAAATGGTGAAATGACCCTTTAAAGACTCAGGTACAGTGCTGTGTAGCTGGACTACAGCAAGGTTCTTCAGAATGCTGTATATGTTCTTCATCAGGACCCATTATACGGTGCTATTTCTCTGAGAGCCAGGATTCATAGGTCTGGGAATCAGAGGTGAGTGGCACTCCTTACTATTACCCTCTAGTGACCCACCAATAACATTTTTGCTTCCTACTACCATTACCTTATGCTCTGCTGGTCTTAGATCCAAAAGAAGGAATGCTTCCACCAGGAGACACAACAGTGATACCATTCAACTCAAAGTTAAGACTGCCTCTAGGCCATTTTCGGTGCCTCATGCTTCAGAACCAATAAGCAATGAAGGGAATTACTATGCTGACTGGGTTAATTGATTTCTAATTGTCAAGGGAAGATTGGACTATTTTTCCACAACAAAGATAAGGATTGTGTTTGAAATATAAGAAATCTTTTAATATGTCTATTAGTATTAACAACCCTGTGATTAAAATCAGTGGAAACGTGTGACACCCAATCCAAGCAGGACCACCAATAGCCCCAGACCTTTCTGAAATAAAAGTGTGGGTCCCCTGACTGGGTAAAGAAACAACTAAGATGTTTTCAGAAGACAAAGGGAATACAGAGTGGATAGAAGAAGAAAGTAGTCATAAAAAACAGTTACCAAGTAACAAATTACAGAAATGAGGACTGCAGCTGTCATGAATATTTCCCACTTATTTTTGTTACAAATGTTTTTGTGAATATGAATATAGATAAATATTTTTATGTATCATTGTTTTTTCCCTCTTATTCCTTATCCAAGATGTATTGACTTTGTATCATAGTATTCAAATACGGTTAATTTTAAATCATAGTATTTAAGTCATGGGGTATCAAGAAGAAGAGTAAATATCACTCAAGAACTTTATCTCCTTTTCTAGAGAAGGAGTTAGGGTACTTTCAGTTGTATGCAGTATAGTTATATCATGTTAAGTGGAATTACGACCTTATCATTATCTATATTTGGAGATTAAGTATAAGGAGATGCACATGGGTGCCCAGGAACAAAGGGTGGACTTGTGATGATTAATTTTGTCAACTTTACTTGGCTGTGGGGAGCTTAGATTTTGGTCTAACATTAATCTGGGTGTGCCTGTGAGGGTGTTTTAAGATGAGATTAATATTTAGATCTGTAGACTGCCTTCCCTAATGTGAGTGCCCTCATCCAATCAACTGGCAGCCCAAATAGAACAGAAAGGGTAGCAATATAAGATGAAATTTCTCCTGCCTGACTACTTGGGCTGGAACATTGGTATTGGTCTTTTTCTGCCTTCAGACTCAAACTGAAACAACAGCCCATGAGTGTAGAACCTGTCAGCTTTCAGACTGGAACTTACACCATTGGCTCTCTTGTTCTCAGACCTTCAGACTTGGGCTGGAACTAAAACCATACCTTTGGCTCTTTCATGTCTCCAGCGTGCCAACTGCAGATGTTAGGACTTCTCAGTCTCTATAACTGCATGAGCCAATTTCTTATAATAAATCTCTTCTTTACAATAAAATCATATATAACTATAGTCATATATATATATATATATATATGACTCATATATATATATGAGAGAACCAGACTAATTCTCCAATACACTATTATTACCTTCATTACAGAAATGGGTCTGAGAAAATGTAAGCACCTTTAGCCACCCTAAAACTAGTTAGTCACCATGTTGGGATACATTCAGGTTCATCTGGCTCTAATGTCCATGCTCCCATCCCTTGTGCTATGTTTGAGCTCTGCTTATGAACCAGTGAGGATAAATAAAGACCTATAGAAATGCCCCTCCATATCTCCTGCTAATGCTTCATTGCCTATTTCTGAATTTTGTGTTTTAATTATTGTTGCTGTATAATAATTATCTCAAAATTCAGTAGCATAAAATAGCAATTGCTTAATTTTGCTAATGATTTCATGGTTCATGAATTTAGAAAAGGCTACTCTACCAACCAGGACACCTCCCTGTGTCCTTTCCAACATGATCATATCAGAGTAGTGAGCAGGCCCTAAGAACTGCGGGTAGAGACACAGGATCTTCTTGGGCCTATGCTTACAAGCCATGGGGCATCACTTCCACTGTAGTCTGTTGGTTACAAACGCCTCACTGATGTAGGGACATATTCAAGGGGAGGGAACAAGGACCCCTCCTTTTGATAGAAATGGCAAAAAATTTGGGGGTGTGTTTTTAAAACTTGCATTATGATCCTAGTGTCAGGTATCTCTAAGAGATGATGGAATGCAAGAAAGTGGACTTTGAAATGAAGTCACAATTTGAAACTTCCTCCATCATGTATTATCTGTATAACCTTGGAAAAATTACTTAAAGTCTCTGGCCAGGGACCTCCTTTGAAAAAGGAGAAGGCTGATACCTATTTTGGAGCTAAAATTAGTACATATGCCTGGGATTCAATTAACAGTAGAACACTGTTTTCACACCTTCTTCACTTTGGTCACTGATTTCTATTATTTATTTATACATAATTTAAAGACATATTAGGAAGTGACTGGCAGTTACATTTTTCCCATAAGGAACAGTAAAGGTATCACAAACTCAATCTATGTATTTCAGCCAAAAAGAAAGTTCACTGTGGCCCAAAGAACAGGCATTACTACATCATGGTAATATTATCTAGTATCTTTTTTCTGTCTCTCTCATGTCCCTGGCTCCTTAATATCAGGCAAAAACTTACAAAATATTTAAATAAGTGCAGTCTCAGAACTTGTCAGGTCAAATCAGATCCCTGGATGTTCTATTCTGGTGAAACTTACTTTTTCCTGAGTGCGAGTTACTGATCAGATGTTTCATTGTATTGGGACCAAGAGGAGACTATTATTTAGAATTCAAACACACACACACACACACACACACACACACACACACACACACACAAGTTTAAACAAATGAACAAATCTAATTTGGAGAGACAAAAGCCAGGGTCTTACACGGAGTAACCCAAATCCCCCATGTGGAAGTCATTTAAACGTAACTTTTTCACATGGTAGGGATGAAAACATTCTTCTGCCATGGAGTTTCATAAAGCATGTCAGGCTTCTTTTTGCACTAAACTTCTACACATCTGTCAACTGGAGAAGTTAACCTCTCTGCTGTTTTGATGAGAGAAAGATAAAAATCGAAGTCCTGGTGATTTTATAGGAGTGCTGGCTGCTTATGTCTTTGGGTATCTCTTGCACTCCTTTGGTGTGAAGACACCCCCAATTCCAAACAGATGTGGTCCCCTTGGCATGGCCTGCTGAATACCACATTGCCTGTAGAGCTCTGGGGCTCACAAGGTGCCCTCACGGAGCTGTCCATAACCCAGAGCTAGTTTTTCTGCCCGGCAGCAAATAGGGACAGACACCTGATGAGTTTTCAAGAGAGTCTCACAACCAGGTGTCTAACTGAGTAGACAACAGATAATCGTACTTGATCCTCTGAGATTATATGTCCTCTACTTCCCCCTCCAATCTCCTTGCCCTTTTTAAGTGCAAGTCACATTTACTGTAGTGTTGACTCCTGTTTATTTTTTTTGTTTGTTTGTTTTTTTCTTTTCTTGTTTGGTTAAGTCCAAGGGATAGTTACCTTTGCATAATCTAAACTTCAAGCTTTTAGTTAGCTGATCTTTAGTTTAATGAACAATAACTGTTTAGAAACTTTCTCTGAGTGTGCCTTGGAGTATTTTCTAGAGCCAATGGAATTCTGTCTTGAAAACTGGAAAGCAGTTTTCTTTCCATGTGGGGAGGGAATGGGGGAATTGCCAACAGAGCAGCATATTCAAGCAAGCAAGTTTTTAGAATAACTTAAGACTTGTTCAGTTTCCATTAAGAATATCTAATTATAAGTAATTACCCTTTACTAATTTAATTCCATCCTCTTGAACTTTATTAGAGCAACAAACTTAACCACATGCATTTTGTTAAGTGGACCCTTGCACTTTGGAGGAAAAAAAACTTAACAAGATTGATATGACTAGCATAGGAAAGAAGGGGATTAACAATAATTGAGCATTTTCTGCAGTATCCTCTCCCATTCCATTAGAGTTGAAATATAAGTAGGTGTTTTAAAAAATGAGTTCACAGTAAGGAATTTAAGGAGATTAGCTCGGTTTTAATAGATGGCCCAGCCCTATTTAAAAATTAATACCAGAAATAGGCAAACAATTTGTTTTAGTATTAGACTAAACTTTAAATGTGTTAGAAATTAAATTATTAAGGTCATATGTTGATAAAAGACAAAAATAATAAGAATTGATACTAATTTTTCTTTTTTAGTATCCTGAAAGTATTTGAAGAGGTAAAGTGTTTTCTTCTGAATATGAAAAATGAACTACATACTTTAGAGTTTTTTCTTCAAACCACATTTAGCACATTTTTTTTAAAAGCAAAGAGCTTCATTGTTTTTCTGCATATAAAAGTAATATACTTGCAATGTTAAAATACACATGGAACAAAATATATAAAGACAATATAGAAATCACCAATTCACTTATCACACAGATTTTATAACTATTAACATGTGGATATGTTTCTTCCCAGAATTTTTTTCTATATATGAGGATTAACTTTATGTAATTGTTATTAAAGCATAGCATGGTACAGAAAGTGAACATATAATTAGTAATTTAGGGACAGAAAATTTTTGGAACTCTGGGAGTTCTCCCATAACTACCCCTCTCTACCAAGGGTAAATTCTCCAATTCCTCATACCATTAAGATTTTCCTATTTCTGAATTTTATATAGATTGAATCATATATATTCTTTAATGTTGGCTTATTTTGTATAAAATTATATTCATAAGATATATTCATATTGTCACTTATCATTGTAATTGGCTTATTATCATTGATATATAAATGTAAATGTATAAATATATGTATATATAAACACATTATGTAAATGTACCACACTTTATTTCACCATTTTGCCATTGGTTGTTACACATTCGGGGCTAATTAAATTTTAGTGCATACTTTATGACGGAACTTATGGACATGCTTCTGAATGGTATATACCCAGAAGGAGAATGGCTGCCTGGTTTCAGGTGTGTGTATATACTACATTTTTTTAATAAGCAGTCAATGAGTTTCCAAAATGACTATATATATATATATTTTTTTTTTAAAGATTTTATTTATTTATTTGTCAGAGAGAGAGCAAGCGAGAGCCAGCACAGGCAGACAGAGTGGAAGGCAGAGTCAGAGGGAGAAGCAGGCTCCCTGCCGAGCAAGGAGCCCAATGTGGGACTCGATCCCAGGACGCTGGGATCATGACCTGAGCCGAAGGCAGCTGCTTAACCAACTGAGCCACCCAGGCGTCCCCCAAAATGACTATATTAATTTATACTTTCCCTGACAATACATGAGAATCCCAGCTGTTCTCCTTCCTTGCCAACACCTGATATCAAATAATTGTTTTTAAGTAAGGATGAAATTGGGCACGGGAGTGGCTCAGTTGGTTAAGCATCTGCCCTTGGCTTGGGTCATGATCCCTAAGTCCCAGGATTGAGTCCCGCATTGGGCTACTTGCTCAGTGGGGTGTCTGCTTTTTCCTCTGTCCCTCACCGTGCTCTCGTGCTCACTCTCACTCTCTCTAGTAAATAAATAAAATCTTAAAAAAAAAATCTAAATTAATTCTCTAGATGTACTTTGCTAACCTATATTTCCTACCTAACCATATATCTTGGATATCTTTCCATGTCAATAAACAAAGAGATCATCATCATTTTAAATTTCTGTGTAATAATCTTTTGTACAATGTGTCTAAGTATGTATAATCAATTCCTTATTGATGATTATTTCTACAGAATTTTAATTTTCCATTTTATGAACAAAGTTGATTATGCAATTCTTTGTATATACATAGTTCATAATTCAATATAACTCTTGTCAACAAACTGAATCACTCATCTGGTCCTCTGTACTCTTCATCACATTCAAGGGCCAGAGATCCAGCATCACTTACTATTTCATTTCTGCTCCTTCTTGGTTGCAGATGAAGTCTGCTAGTGAAAATCAGGACAGAAAAATTGGTTTCACAGCATATCTATAACCATTTCCATCACATAGACTCTCAAACTCTTCTATTTGGCAATACTTCCTTGCTCTACACATTGATTATTTTAAATCTTCAGCCTCCCTGAAGCACCAAATCTTTCCCCATGTCCCTCCAGACTCTCTGCAGATGACTGAACCACACAGTTCATAGAGAACATAATAGCCATCAGAATGTAATATTCTTAAAGTGATTTCCACTGCCAAAGACACACACACACACACACACACACACACACACACACACACACACACACTCTTTCTCTCCCATGGCCTCTCTGCATTTTGCTTCTCTGAAAAGAAAGAAGCTGCTCTCCCATATCCTTCCACTTCTTTATTGAAGGTCAGTTCTGGCAGCCAAACATTAGATCTCATTGTCCCACCTCTTTTTTTGGCCAGTCGTTTTCTCCCCTTCCTTTACCATGTCTGCTGACCCATCTTTAAGTGTACTAATTGATCCGGTGCCTTATTAATTCCCTTCCTCTTGAATTTTCCTTTTTGTTTTCCTTTTCTTCTCCACTCTTTTTCCTTACAGTTTCTCATGTTCTCTTCTCTTTCTCCAATTTTTTAAAAATTTTCCTTCACATTTCTGCTTTCATGATTTCCCTGGGTTTTCTGTCTTATGGTTTCAAACACTATCTCTCTGTAAGCATTTTCCAGATTCATACAAACAAACTGGTCTTCTTTTCTTAGCTTTAGGCTATTAGACAAATGGTTATTTGTTAACTGGTATCAATATTTCAGAAACAGTACAAATTTTGACGAGTCTATTTGCTATTCCCCCTCCACTAGCACCTGTCTTCTTATCCCAGTAACCAGCATGCCATTCGCCTAGGAATGATTTAAAATGATAATATGCTTAGTATATGGTCATTATATCTCAAATCTACATTCTTCTCATTATCTGAACAGCCATTTCCTACCCAAGCCACAATCACCCCACAATAGATGCGGAAACCATGAGGGCTGAAGGCGTAAGTGCTTTATTCATTATTTTGCCCCAGTGCTTGTCACAATGCCTGACACATAGTTGGTAGTCTAAAATGTAGATCTAGTCACCACTATCTCCTTCTTGGACTTCTAAGACTGTTAATCAGATGATTTGAGGTTAAAAAATAATTTCTTTTTGAAGTCTTCCCTGACCTCTAGAGTAGATCAAATCCCTAATTACAGACTCTTACAGTATATATGTGTGTGTGTGTGTGTGTGTGTGTGTGTGTATCTTACCATGTATAAATGTATCTCTTTTCTAACAGTGTTCCAGGTATAATTTATATTATTTCCTATGAGTGATTAAGTGATGGCTCAAATATTAGATTTGATAAGGGGAAGGGAACTTTTTGTTTTTGCTCTCCATTCTTCCCACATACTTTGCATATGATTGAATGGAGGACAAATAAAAAAAATTGTAAGAAGTAGTTTTCTATATTGAATACCCTTTCTTTAGAATTTTATGCATATTTTCAATTTCTCCTATTTTAATTAATTTATATTTTTTTCCTTGCAGTTAAAAAGATTGCTTAACTCTTCATCTACCATGGACTTGCATTTCTTTTAAATCTTTGCCAGTATAAACATTGTGTGTCACTGTTTTACTTTGTATGTTTTATTTACTCATGATTTTCTTTTTTTCTGTTTTCAGACTACATAAGTTTATTCTCCTATTGGTATATAGTCTTTACCTTAGTAATTTGCAAGATCTCTTCAAAGCTAGTGAAATTAGTCTCTTCTCCATAACATATATGTTATATTTTTCTCAACTTCTCATCTGTATTTGTTTATTATTCCTTTGCAGTTGCATGTTTATTAATTCATTAAGCATATATTTTGAATGTCATTAAGCCTGTAAAGTATACCTTTCTTTGTGTTTTCATAGCAAAGTACTTTTCACATAAAAATATAATTGCTTCATTTCTTATATTGAACCACCATTATTTGTCTAAAGACCAATCAAGGAATAAGAGCAAAGGATTAATCAAACAGAAGAAAATTATTGCCTTCCTGGAGCTTACATTGCATTTATGAGAATGGGTGAGTAAACAAACAATAAGTGATGTAAAATAATATAATAGAATATTAAGTGGTTATAAATGGGTGGTTATTAACATAATTAAACCAGGAAAAGGGTTTAAAAGAGTCTGCAGGTAGGAGTCACAATTTTAAAGAGAATTACCCAAAGGAGGTATCTTTGAGAAGGTGTCTTTTGATTAAAGTCCCAAAGAAGATATAAGAACTTTGTGGATACCTGTAGAAACAGACTTCAAAGTAGAAGGAACACCAACTGCAAAGGTGCAGAGAGAAAAGCATGTCTGGAAAGTTTAAGGAACAGGTAAAGAGCTGATAGAAGCAGAACAGATTTTAAAGGAAGGACATAATAGAATATGACGTCTCAGCATATAGAGCATTGTTGGTATTCTGATGTCTACCTGGAATGAGATAAGAAGGCTGGAGATTTTTGAGCAGAGATGAGACATGATCTGACTACATTTTAACTACAAAACTCTGGTTGTTTTTTTGAGAATAGCTTTTCTTTTTCTTTTTCTCTTTTTCTTTTTCTTTTGAGAATAGCATTTTTTCCTCTTTTTTCTTTACTTTTCTTTCTTTCTTTCTTTCTTTTTTTTTTTTTTGGAGAATAGCTTTTGAAGGGCTGACATCCAAAACAAGGAGATTGGTTAGAAAATTGCAATAACCTTGGCCAGAGAGGACTGTGGACTCTACTCACTCATTGTGTGTAACCCCAGTGTGTTAACAATGAAGGTGGTGTTAGTGATCAGACTATGTGTATAGTTTGAAGGTAAAGTCAGTATTTGCAGATGGATTGTATTATGGGATATGAAAGTTAGTGCGTTTAGATTATTAATACATTTTTAGTTTAGTTTGGGTCCTGAGAAACTAGATGGGAGTTGCCAAAAACTGAGATGAAGGAAGGCTGTGACTAGAGAGGTTTCAGTGGGGAAGATCAAGAGTTGTAGTTTTGTACCTCTTAAATTTGAGATTTCTCAGATTTCTCGGTAGAGCTATTGAGTGTGTTGTTGGATTTGTGGTTCTTTTTTCTTGGGGAGATAGGAATTTGGGTGTCATCAGTAGATAGGTAGATGTACTGCTATGAGACTAAATGATAACACCAAGGGAATGATGGTATAGAGGAAATAGAAAATGTTCCAGGACAGAATCACAAAGAGTTCCAAATTTCAAAGGCCAGGCATATGAAGAAAACCCATCAATGAGACTGAGAAGGATCTGCCAACGAGTGATTGGTGCACTTATGAGAGATTAGAGTCTTGGACTACAAGTTAACAAAGTGACTCACCTATCAATGAATGGTCAACTGACATGATGCTGAAAACTAAAATGAGGATAGATTGAAGCTAAGATATGACAGAGCAAAGAGAGTTTCCTTTCACTGGAGGTAGAAAACCTGATTGGATGGATTCATGAGAGAGAGGAGAGAAACCGAAGACTCTGAGTAGAGACAATTCTTTTGAGGAACTTTGTTGTTAGGGTAAGTAGGAAGATGAAGACATGACCTCAAAAGATGTTTGTACCTTAAAATGGGAGAAATGAGAATTT
Source organism: Mustela lutreola (assembly GCF_030435805.1). Classification (NCBI taxonomy): domain Eukaryota; kingdom Metazoa; phylum Chordata; class Mammalia; order Carnivora; family Mustelidae; genus Mustela; species Mustela lutreola. Next base: position 33,131,931 of record NC_081298.1, on the reverse strand, counting down.
TGTGTTGATGGAAAAGATCTAGTTGTAGACAGGATAATTTGGTTATGTTAAATAAGAGAAAAGTATTTGAGAAGGGCAGAGAAGACAGAATCTAGTGCACAAGTAGAAGGCTTGGCCTTTGTTAGGAGAATGGATAGTTTGTCCTGAGAAATGGAAGTGAAGGCAGAAAGTGTGAGTGCAAGTATAGGTGGAGGATAGATATAGAACTTCTATTCGGAATGTTCTTATTTTGTCTGTTAGTGACAAGCAAAATTATCATCTAGGAGTGCTGATTAGTATTAGAAATTGAGGAGAAAAAATATGTTATGAAATAGTCATCTAGGGAATTGAGAATGATTGGAATTAGAAAAGATTTCAGTGTACTCTTCAGTCATATATACTTTTGGTACTGTTCTCTGCCTCCTTAATAATGCTAGAATTATGATTTAAAACAACAACCAGATTGTGCCATTTTTATGCTAAGGAAATGTTCTTTTGGATCCTAATTAACTACAGTTGAGTACAGGGTAAAGCTCAGACTCCTTCCAATGTTGAATAGTGTCCTATGATCAGCCTCAAACCTTCTTTCATAGACTCATCTCTGACCATTCCCATGACTCCACACAATGTAAGTTCCAGGTGAACCTAACTTCTTAGATTTGTCCTAACACCATATACACATTCATAATTCCTTGCCTTTGTCTGGGTAGTTCCCATTCCTGGAATGCCTTTTTTCCCCTTTTTCTACACTTTATTAAATATAGTTCATGCTCCACCCATCCCCATTTATTTTGAAGGGAGAGCATGTTATTTTCTTCTCTATGTGCCCCTTAACCTTTAAGCTTGGCTTAGTACTTAGCTTTGCCATAGTACATTATTGCTTAATATGTCTGTCTTCCACCCTAGACCAGATGTTTTTCAAGCATACAGATGATATCTTAGAAATTATTTTATCCTCCCAGTCTCTAGAGTACTAAATATTCATGAACAAATTCAATTTTCAGTATTTAATCTTATATTATCAACTAATTCCAGTTTCTTAGAAGTTAAGAAAGCTTTAAGCTTTGCCTAGACAGTGAAACATGCATAGGAATAAATATTTGTGGGATAATTACTGTGTGCATTGATATGTAATGGGTTGTGCAAATTTTGGCTTTCATTTTATAACCTCCTCTTTTTCTCAGAACTTCACAATTTGTGTTTTTAATTTAACCACAAAAAAATCCCCTAGCATTAAATTTTGACAATAATGTTAGATACCAAGTTATAATTAGATGAAGAATATGTAATCCATATTGGATACAGTTCATTATTTCTCTCAAGTTGGAATGTTAAATGGAAAATCAAATAAATAAAGAAATTGGCCTAAACTTGTGGAATATTAAGCTTCAAAGATGTTGTTTTTATTGTAATTTAGTTCATTCCTAGTTTGAGTTCCTGTACTTACCTTTGTGTCTCTAATTTAGCTTACTTCTGCCTCAGAATGAGCATTAAAAGTAATTTAAGATAAAATAATCAAATTCCTTATTCTGAGAACAAAAGATATACAGCAGGAACACATATCTAATAAATTCACTCCTTTCAATACTGTTTTCTGAGAAGTGAATTTTCTTTCTACTCTTTAATGGGTAAAAATAAACAAACAAGTTTCCTTGGGAGAGTCAAAGACTGGTGCTTTGTGGGAAAAATTTTAAGGAGAAGACTCATTTAACCAACTGAAATCAGTTATAGTTGATCAGCAATGGATTGAGGAGGAATGTATAGCAGAGAGGTATAGGAAATACATTTGGGTACGAAGGGTAGGAGCTGCTTATAGCAAATGTTGAAAACATTTTTTTGTTATTGCCATGAAACAAAGCATCTCCAGTCTTAATGGCTCAAAATAATAATTGATTATTATCCTCCAGATTTCTGAGGGTTAACTGGGTTTAGTTTGATCGTTCTTTCAGAGATTCTCTTTTATGCAGTGCAGTTAGTGGTCAGCACACACTGCCTTCATCTGATGGTTCAACTGGACTAGGTATTCAAGATGTCTGGCTGTTGTTGGTGGTCAGTCAGGATTTCAGCCAAGACTAACCTAACACTAGGGGTGTCAATAACCTTTCCATGTAGTTTGGGATTCTGTCAGAAAGACGTGGGCTCTGAAAAGGAATGTCTCAAGGGCAAGCATTCCAAGAAACCCAGAGAGAAGTCCCAAAACTTCTTATAGCTTGACCTTGAAGACCAAGAAGTCACTTTGTCATATTCTGTTGGTCAAGCAAGTCACTAAGGCCAACCCAGATTCAACTACCTCTTAATGAGGGAGGAACAAGGCCATACTGTAGAAGAACCAGAAGAATACGAAACATGGGACATAGAGCTGCAGCCACCTGTGGAAAAACTAAACTACCATAAAGGCCATAGAGAAATGTTTTAAGGCAATAAGATATCAACTAAGAGGTCCACATTCACTGCTGCCATTATTCATGTCTAGATCACCACCATGTCTCACTGGGACTACTGAAGTAATTGCTTCATTTCCTTCACTCCAGTCTATCCTCACCTCCAATTCAGTCTTTCATCAACAGCCAGAATAACCTTCTTGAAGTCAAATTCCTAACATGTCACTCCTGAATTTAAATCCATAAATATCTTACCATACATCTGGAATGACTCAGTTCCAGATCTCTTTGCCAGCCTTGCTACTACCCTCTCCATACCAGGATCTCCTTTCAGCTTTAGAATCTTCCAGGTGCTCTTCTCTTAGACTGAAACCTTCTTACCCTCCTTTCCTCGTTATTTATTGCCTATAAATTCAGTCTTATTTTGAATGTCATTAAGCCTGTAAAGTATACCTTTCTTTGTGTTTTCATAGCAAAGTACTTTTCACATAAAAATATAATTGCTTCATTTCTTAGTACTTTCTTCAAGTAGACTGTATGACCCATAAATCTTCCTTCTTGCCCTAAGTTCCTTTAAAGTATCCTTCACTGTCTGTTATTGTCTATTGTAACAAATTATATATAGACTATTTATTAGCACATTATAGCTTCCATTGACTTTCATTATATATGTGCACATATATACCCAATGGACTTTTATAGAATATTTCATCCACAAACAGCATAATGTACATCATCAAATTCTTCTCAAGCTCACATGGAACATTTCATAAGATATACCACATTCTGGGCCATAAAACACACCTCAACAAATTTAAAAGGATAGAAATCAAATAAAGTATGTTTTCAGTAGAATTAAACTAGAAATAAATAGCTGGAAAATCATAAAAATACTTGGAGATTAAATAACATACTTCTAAATAACACACAGGTCAAAGAAGTTTTCTCAGGAAATATTTTGGATTAAATAAAATGAGAATACAATCGTTCCAAATTTGGGGGATACAGAAAAAGCAGTGCTAAGAGGGAAATTTATAGTATTGAATGAATATACAGAAAAGAAGAAAGATCTAAAAGAAATAATCTAAGTTTTCAATTTAGAAAACTTAAAAAAGAAGGAAAAGCAATGTAAAATAAAGTAAGCAGAAGAAAACAGAGAAGGAAAGTTAGAGCAGTAATCAATTAAATTGAAACTAGGGAAACAATAGAGAAAAGCAACAAAATCAAAGATTTTCTTTTCAAAGGTCAGTAATTCAGAAATCTCTGTCCAACCTAACTATGAGAAAAATAAAGAAGACAAAAATTACTAATATATGAAAGAGGGGCCATCACGACTGACCCCATAAATATAAAAGTTAATAAAGGAATCTTATAAATGCCTTATGCCCACAAATTTGATAACCTAGAAAAAATGAACCAATTCCTTGAAAAACACTGTTTGACTAAACAATAGGGAAATAATTTGAATAGTCTCATATCTCTTAAAATTTTTGACTAAAACAGACAGCATGAGGCTTAGATGAATTCACTGGTGAATTCTATCAGACATTTAAGAAATTACTCCAAAAATTCTACAACCTTTTCCAGAAAATAAAAGCAAGGACAATATACTTTCGAACTCATTCTATGAGACCAAATCAGACAAAGACATTGTAAGAAAGCAAAATGCCAATATCTATCCTGAACATAGATGCAAAGATTTTTTGCAAATATTGACAAATTGAATCCAACAATATATAAAAAGAATTATTTGCCATGACTAAATGGCATTTATCTTAGTGATAAAAGACTGATTCAACATTAGAAAATCAATTACTAGATTCTTGTTATATCTTTACAGAGATTTTATACATGAAAAACAAATGTTTCCTATTTGTTCTCTTCTTAACACAAAGCATGATGTTATGTTTATTAAAAAATCAATTAATATAATTTATCACATCAAGAGAACAAAGAAGGAAAATCTATGATTCTGTCAGTAGATGCAGAAAAATATTTGGAGGGCCACCTAGGTGGCTCAGTCTGTTAAGCATCTGACTCTTGATTTCAGATCAGGTCATGATCTCAGGTCAGTGAGATCAAGTCCCACGTTGTGTTCTGCACTGGGTGTTAAATTGCTTATTAAGATTCTATCACCTGCCCCCACCCACCCGCCACTGGCATGTGCTCTCTCTCTCAAAGAATTAAAAAAAAAAAACAAAACAATATTTGGAAGAATCCAGCACACTTTCATGATAAAAACTCTCAACAAATTAGGAAGAGGGAAGAACGCTTTCATCTTGATAAAAGCCACGGCATAAATCCCGCCATTCACATCATACCTACTAATGAGAAAATAGTCGCTTTATCTCTCTGATGGTAATTTTATGTGTCACCTTGATTAGCCACAAGGATCCCACATTAAAAATTATTTCTGGGTGTGTCTGTGAAGGTGTTTCTGGGTGAGATTAGCATATTAATCTGCTCAGTGAAGCAGATGGGCATCACCCAATCCGCTGAGAGTGTGCATAGCCAACAAAATAATGTCAAAGATCAAAGTAAAAGGACTGATGCTATCCAACTTTATGACTTACTGCAAAGATGCAGTAATCGCTATAATATGGTATTGGCCAAAGAATACAAAAATGGTAAATGGAAGCACAATAGAGACCTCAAAAATAGACCCCACAAATATAGTTAACTGCCTTTGACAAAGGATCATGGGGATTCAATGAAGAAAGGATAGTCTTTCAAAAGAATGACTCTAACTTTAGAATTAAACTAGAAATAAATAACTGGAAAATCCTTTAGAAAAATTAACTCAAAATGGATCCTAGACCTAAGTGTAAAATGCAAAACTATAAAATTTCTAAAAGATAACACAGGAGAAAATCTGTGTGACCTTGGGTTTGGGAATGAGTTTTTAGATACAACACCAAAAGCCTGATTCAGAAATGAAAATATTGAGAAGGTGAACATCATTAATATCAAAAAAAGGGAAAAACCCTCTACCTTGTGAAAGACACCCTTATGAGAATGCAGAGAGAAGGTACAGACTGGGAGATGACAATTGCAAAACACATATCCCATTGAGAATGATATTTGCGGTGGGTTTCCGCTAAGGTCAGGAACACGGCAGGGATGTCCATTATCACCACTGCTATTCAACATCGTACTAGAGGTCCTAGCCTCAGCAATCAGACAACAAAAGGAAATTAAAGGCATCCAAATCGGCAAAGAAGAAGTCAAATTATCACTCTTCGCAGATGATATGATACTATATGTGGAAAACCCAAAAGACTCCACTCCAAAACTGCTAGAACTTATACAGGAATTCAGTAAAGTGTCAGGATATAAAATCAATGCACAGAAATCAGTTGCATTTCTCTACACCAACAGCAAGACAGAAGAAAGAGATATTAAGGAGTCAATCCCATTTACAATTGCATCCAAAACCATAAGATACCTAGGAATAAACCTAACCAAAGAGACACAGAATCTATACTCAGAAAACTATAAAGTACTCATGAAAGAAATTGAGGAAGACACAAAGAAATGGAAAAATGTTCCATGCTCCTGGATTGGAAGAATAAATATTGTGAAAATGTCTATGCTACCTAAAGCAATCTACACATTTAATGCAATTCCTATCAAAGTACCATCCATCTTTTTCAAAGAAATGGAACAAATAATGCTAAAATTTATATGGAACCAGAAAAGACCTCGAATAGCCAAAGGGATATTGAAAAAGAAAGCCAACGTTGGTGGCATCACAATTCCGGACTTCAAGCTCTATTACAAAGCTGTCATCCTCAAGACAGCGTGGTACTGGCACAAAAACAGACACATAGATCAATGGAACAGAATAGAGAGCCCAGAAATAGACCCTCAACTCTATGGTCAACTAATCTTCGACAAAGCAGGAAAGAATGTCCAATGGAAAAAAGACAGCCTCTTCAATAAATGGTGCTGGGAAAATTGGACAGACACATGCAGAAAAATGAAATTGGACCATTTCCTTACACCACACACAAAAATAGACTCAAAATGGATGAAGGACCTCAATGTACGAAAGGAATCCATCAAAATCCTTGAGGAGAACACAGGCAGCAACCTCTTCGACCTCTGCCGCAGCAACATCTTCCTAGGAACAACGCAAAAGGCAAGGGAAGCAAGGGAAAAAATGAACTACTGGGATTTCATCAAGATCAAAAGCTTTTGCACAGCAAAGGAAACAGTTAACAAAATCAAAAGACAACTGACAGAATGGGAGAAGATATTTGCAAACGACATATCAGATAAAGGACTAGTGTCCAGAATCTATAAAGAACTTAGCAAACTCAACACCCAAAGAACAAATAATCCAATCAAGAAATGGGCAGAGGACATGAACAGACATTTCTGCAAAGAAGACATCCAGATGGCCAACAGACACATCAAAAAGTGCTCCATATCACTTGGCATCAGGGAAATACAAATCAAAACCACAATGAGATATCACCTCACACCAGTCAGAATGGCTAAAATCAACAAGTCAGGAAATGACAGATGCTGGCGAGGATGCGGAGAAAGGGGAACCCTCCTACACTGTTGGTGGGAATGCAAGCTGGTGCAGCCACTCTGGAAAACAGCATGGAGGTTCCTCAAAATGTTGAAAATAGAACTGCCCTATGACCCAGCAATTGCACTATTGGGTATTTACCCTAAAGATACAAATGTAGTGATCCAAAGGGGCACATGCACCCGAATGTTTATAGCAGCAATGTCCACAATAGCCAAACTATGGAAAGAACCTAGATGTCCATCAACAGATGAATGGATCAAGAAGATGTGGTATATATACACAATGGAATACTATGCAGCCATCAAAAGAAATGAAATCTTGCCATTTGCAACAACATGGATGGAACTAGAGCGTATCATGCTTAGCGAAATAAGTCAAGCAGAGAAAGACAACTATCATATGATCTCCCTGATATGAGGAAGTGGTGATGCAACATGGAGGCTTAATGGGTAGAAGAAGAATAAATGAAACAAGATGGGATTGGGAGGGAGACAAACCATAAGTGACTCTTAATCTCACAAAACAAACGGAGGGTTGCCGGGGGGAGGCGGTTTGGGAGAAGGGGGTGGGATTATGGACATTGGGGAGGGCATGTGATTTGGTGAGTGCTGTGAAGTATGTAAACCTGGTGATTCACAGACCTGTACCCCTGGGGATAAAAATATATGTTTATAAAAAATAAAAAAATTAAAAAAAAAAAAAAAACACATATCCCAGAAAAGACTTATGTCAAAATATACAAAGAACTCTTAAAACTCAACAATAAGGAAACAGGCAACTCAGTTTAAAAATGGGCAAAAGATTGGAATGAAAAACTCATTTAAAAATACATAAAGAAAGCAAGTAATATATAGAAAGATCTTCAAACAATGAGATTATTATTATATATCTATTAGAATAGCTAAAATCCCAAGAGTATAGTAAAGCCAAATGGTGGCAAGGATGTGGGGTTTCAGGAACTCTCATTCATTTCTGCTGGGAATGCAAAGTGACATTGTCCCTTCAGGAAACAATTTAGCAGTTTTTACAAACTCACCCTAGTCTGCTCATAAAATCAAGCAATCATGCTCCCAGGTATTTACCCAAATGCTCTGAAAACTTATGAAAACACAAAACCCTGCATATCAATGTTTATAGCAGCTTTGTAATCGCCCAAACTTGAAATTGAACAATATATGTTTCAGTGGGTGAATGGATAAATAAATTTTGATACATCCAAACAACAGAATATTACTCAGCACTAAAGAGAAATGAGCTATTTAGTCAAGAAAAGTTGTGGAAGAAACTTAAATACATATTATTAAGTGAAAGATGTTGATCTGAAAAGGCTAAATACTGTACAGCCTTGTGGAAAAGGTAAACTATGGAGACAGTAAAATGATAGTGGTTTCTAGGAGTTGGAGGAAAAAAGGGAGGAGTAGGCGGAGCACTGAGCATTTTTAGAGCAGTGAAAATACTCTGTATTAAACTGTAAATGATAGTTATGTAACTATGATAGTTATGTCATCATACATTTTTCAAAACCCATAGAGTGTACAGCACCAGAAGTGGACCCTAAGGTAAAGTATGGAGTCTGGGTGATAATGATGTGTGAATGTAGGTTTATCGACTATAACAAATATATCATTCTTGTGGAGGATGCTGATAGTGGAGGGGGTTGTGAATGCTTGAGGGCAGGGAGTACATGGGAACCCTCTACTTGCTGCTCAATTTTGTTGTGAATCTAAAACTGCTCTAAAATACGGAGAAGACATCCAGATGGACAACAGACATGTGAAAAGATGCTCAGCATGACTCAGCATCAGGGAAATACAAATCAAAACCATGATGAGATGCCACCTCACACCAGTCAGAATGGCTAAAATTAATAGCTCCGGAATGGTGAGGTGAGGTGAGGATTTATAGAAAGGGGAACCCTCTTTTTTTTTTTTAAATTTAATTTAATTTTTTTCAGTGTCCCAAGATTCATTGTTTATGCACCACACCCAGTGCGCCATGCAATATGTGCCCTCCTTAATACCCACCAGGCTCACCCAACTCCCCACCACCCTCCCCTCCAAACCCTCAGTTTGTTTCTCAGAGTCCTCAGTCTCTCATGGTTCGTCTCCCCATCCAATTTCCCCCAACTCACCTCTCCTCTCCTTCTCCCAATGTCCTCCATTTATTCCTTATGCTGCACAAGTAAGTGAAACCATATGATAATTGACTCTCTCTGCTTGACTTATTTCACTTGGCATAATCTTTTCCAGTCCCATCCGTGTTGATACAAAAGTTGGGTATTCATCCTTTCTGATGGAGGCAAAATATTCCATTGTATTTATGGACCATATCTTCTTTATCCATTCATCCATTGAAGGGCATCTTGGCTCTTTCCACAGTTTGGTGACTGTGGCCATTGCTGCTGTGAACATTGGGGTACAGGTGGCCCTTCTTTTCACTACATCTGTATCTTTGGGGTAAATACCCAGTAGTGCAATTGCAGGGTCATAGGGTAGCTCTATTTTTAGTTTCTTAAGGAATCTCCACACTATTTTCCAAATTGACTGCACCAACTTGCATTCTCATCGACAGTATAAGAGGAAAAGGCAGAACCCTCTTGCACTGTTGGTGGAAATGCAAGCAGGTACAGCCACTCTGGAAAACAGTATGGAGCTTCCCCAAAAAGTTAAAAATAGAATGGCCATATGACCCAGCAATGGCTCTACTAGTTATTTACCCAAAGGATAAAAAATACATATTTGAAGGGGCATATGCACCCCCATGTTTACAGCAACACTACCAACAATAGCCAATTATGGAACGAGCACTAGTGTCCATCAACTAATGAATGGATAAAGAAGATGTGGTATGCGTACACACACAAGCACACATTTTATTTATAATGGAATATTACTCAGTAATGAAAAAGAATGAAACATTGCCATTTGTGACAGTGCGGATGGACCTGAAGTGTATTACACTAAGTGATACACTCAGTGTCTATCAGAGAAAGACAAATATATGATTTCATTCATATGTGGAATTTAAGAAACAAAACAGATGAATATAGGGGAAGAGAAGGAAAAATAAAATAAGATAAAAACAGAGAGGGAGGCAAACTGTAAGAGACTTTTAAATATAGAGAATAAAATGAGGTTTGCTGGAGGGGCAGTGGATAGGGGGGTGGGCTAGATGGGTGATGGGCAGTAAGGAGGGAGCTTGTTGGGATGAGTACTGGGTGTTGTATATAAGTGATGAATCATTAAATTCTACTCCTGAAACCAGCACTAAGTTAACTAAATTCAAGTTAACTAACTTGAATTTAAATTTTAAAAAATAAACAAAATACAAATTCTTGGGGTGCCTGGGTGGCTGAGTTGGTTAAGTGTCTGACTCCTGGTATCAGCTCAGGTCTTGATCTTAGGGTCATGAGTTCAAGTCCATGCTGGGCATGGAGCCTACTTAATTTTTTTTTTTAAATAAAGTCTATTTTCCAAAAAATTCAGTTCCTCATATGAGCTTTTCCTTGCTTACACATGAACTTGACAGAATGATTCCAAAATAATCTTGAAGAGCAAATAAGTGAAACTATATAAGAAAATATAATGCATATTAATGAGGAATTTCTCCAGCAAATACTGAAATATATTTTTAGTAAATATCAACAAAATGATGCTGTACAGACAGTCTAACTTAATGATGATTCAACTTCTTATTTTTGGGTTTTATGATGGTGCAAAGTGATACACGTTCAACAGAAACTGTCCTTTGCATTTTGATCTTTTCCTGGGCTAATAGGATATTCTCCCATTTTGCTGGACCATATCAGTGAGCTGCAGCTCCCAGTCAGCTACGTGATCACAAGGGTAGACAACTGTCACACTTAAAACCATTCTATTTCCATACAACCTTTCTGTTCCCATACAACCATTCTGTTTTTCATTGCTAGTACAGTATTGAGTACATTTCATGAGATATTCAACACTTTATTATAAAATAGGCTTTGTGTTAGGTGATTGCACACAACTGTAGAGTAATGTAAGTGTTAGCACATTGAAGTTTGGGGACACTAAGCTACGATATTCAATAAGTTAAGCATATTAAATGCATTTTTGACTTGTAATATTTTTATCTTACACTGAGTTTATTGAGATGTAATCCCACTGTAAGTCAAGGAAGAATTATATTTGTGTAATAGTAGACAAGCAGATCAACAAAGTCAAATAAATACTCATAAGAAAGACCTGCAATATATAGATGTATCATACATAAAATGTCACAAAAACAAGACACAAGTTAATGTATTATGAAATAAATAATGGGAAAAATTGCCTTAAAAAACTCCTCAAATTATACATTGAAATAAATTCTGGATGTCTGAATATTTTCTCTGAAAAGAGCAAAGGAAGTTTGTTGTTGTTTTTTTTTGACTGACTTGTTTTTGTTTTATTTTGTTTTGTTTTTTGATTGACTGGGAGAGGGAGAGAGAAACTCTAAGGAGACTCTATGCTGAGCCCGATGTGGGGCTCGATCTCATGACTGAGATCAGGACCTGAGCTGAAACCAAGGGTTGCAAGCATAACTGGTTATGCCACTCAGGCTTCCCAAAAGAAATTTAAAGTAGGAGAATAAAATAAAACAGTTTAAATTCTTATAAATCATCATACTTTAAGGAATCTAGATGTAAGACATAAAGATGTGGAAAGAATTGTATATATAATATAGTCCATTTTAGCAACATGTACAATAGGGGATAATTGGACACGGTTTGTATGTCTTATAATAGGTTAATTGGTTAAATAAATGTCAACACATCCACAATATGTAATACAATGCAGTCATCAAAAATATAAATATGCATAACCAAGACTGGAAGAGAATAAAACACAATTTAAAAATGTGCAGAAGACACAAATAGACATTTTTTCTAAAGAAGGCATCCAGATGGCCAACAAGGCACATGAAGAGCTGTTCAACATCACTGATCATCAGGGAAATAAAAATCAAAACTGCAATGAGATATCACCTCACACCTGTCAGAATGGCTGAAATTGACAACACAAGAAAACAACAGGTGTTGATGAGGAGGCAGAGAAAGGGAAGTCCTCTGACACTGTTGGTGGAAATGCAAGCTGGTGCAGCCACTCTGGAAAATGGTATGGAAATTCCTCAAAAAAATTAAAAATAGAGCTACCTTATAACCCAGCAATTGTACTGTTAGATGTTTACCCAAAGAATATAAAAATACCGGGGTGCCTGGGTGGCTCAATGGGTTAAGCCTCTGCCTCCCCCTAGGTCATGATCTCGAGGTCCTGGGATCGAGCCCCGCATCGGGCTCTCTGCTGGGTGGGGAGTCTGCTTCCCCTTCTCTCTCTCTCTGCCTGTCTCTCTGCCTACTTGTGATCTCTCCCTCTCTCTCTCTGTCAAATAAATAAATAAAATCTTTAAAAAAAAGAATATAAAAATACTAATTCAAAGGAATACATGCACCCCAATATTTACAGCAGCATAATCAACAATGGACGAATGATGAAAATGGCCCAGGTGTCCCTCAATGGATAAATACATAAAGATATGGCATGCGTGCATGTGCATGCACACACACACACACACACACACTAAAATATTATTCAGCCATAAAAAAGAATGAAATATTGCCATTTGCAACAATGTGGATAGATCTTAGAGAGTATAATGCTAAGTGAAATAAATCAGTCAGAGAAAGGCAACTATAATGTGATTTCACTCATCTATGGAATTTAAGAAACAAAAAAATGAGCAAAGGGAAAAAAAAGAGAGAGGCAAATCAAGAAACAGTCACTTAACTATAGAGCACGTATTGATGGTTACCGATGGGGGTGGGGAGATGGGTGAAACAGGTGATGGGGATTAAAGAGTACACTTGTAATGAGCTCTGGGTGTTGTATGCAAGTGTTGAATCACTATATTGTACACCTGAAATGAATATTACACTGTATGTTCACTAACTAGAATTTAAATAAAAACTTCGAAACAGTGCCTGTGTTTTGTTTCTCGGTTGTGGAGGACAAATAGTTTTATTTGCCTTTTTTTTCTGGGTTTTTTTTTTTTCCCCTAATATCCTAGAAAGCATACAGATTATTTTTCCAATCTAATCACAATAACAAATACTTTAATTTTTAGGAGATAAATGAGTGCCTAAATTCTAGCAGTATCAGAGGGAATAAATTAGAGAAAAATTTGTGTGTGTTTATATAGACCAGAATTTTGAGATCACGAGGCTGATTGGAATGGGGGTGATAGAAGATAAAGGAAGTAAAATATACCTTGGACACTCTCAGCCTGAGTAATTGAAAGGATACTGGCATCATAGATACACACAGACTCATGCACGTTCATCATTTTACTTATTTTAGAAGTAATAAGTAACTTGGGTGAGGATTGTTAACTCTGTTTCAAACTTGAGTTTGCAGTGTCTGTGGCATATTCATGTGAAATATTGCAGAGACATTTAACAATTCTATTTAAAATCCCATCATTATTCATAATAAAACATATAATAAAATCCTTTGTGATTTCTAGAAAAACTTCAAAAATAAGACTGGATTATATTTTCCTCACCAGGATATTATAGAAACATTGACTATCATTTTCTATCATGGTCATTAATTTGATTCAGGCTAAAAAAAAGTCTCCCAACTTTGCAGATACTTGAGAGAAATCTTCCCTGAAATCCTGCAGAAAAGCACCCATGCAATCATTCCTCTGACCCCTGCCAGAATTTCAGATGTGCTCGACAGAAGAAGCAATGCTTCACAGCAGTTTAAAGGTTTCAAAACCATTCATAGAATTCAAAACATGAACGGAATATCAGTAAAGTTCAGAAATGTGTTTCGAATTAAAATAGAAATTTGAAAAGCCTCAAATCAAGTTGAAGTGAGTGACTAGTGGTCTTCATTTTGAATGCAGAAAGAGGATCTGCTTCAGCTATCAACCCTGCAAGATACATGGTTAAATTGTAGCATTTCTTTTGTTCCTAATGGAGGCCCATCTTTTGATAACTGAAACAGTGCCTATGGGACCTCATCCAAATCTAAGTAACAAGGCTTAGGGCAACAGAAATCCCTAAGAAATTGAAAGGCAACTGCTACCTTTGAAGAAATTATCTCCCAGATCTCAACATTGTTGGGAGATACAGATCAGAGGTTATTTGCAAATGAGGACAACTTCTTTGTTCATGTAGAAAGGACACTATTTTTTTTCTTTAAAACCTTGTTTTGAATTATTTTATAGACTTTGGGTTTCTGAGAGATCTAGAGCCAGAGTGAATATTGCAGCAAACTGCATAAAGGTCTTAATATAAGGTGGCATCTGAACAGAATAAATTTAAATTTTGAATAATGGGATGGGAAAAACCTTGGGTCTTCAGATGGTAAAAGATTCTCTCTCTCTCTTTCTTTCTGTTTTTTTTTTTTTTTTTAATTTTCTTTTTTCTTTCCTTTTCTTTCCTTATTTTTAAAGATTTATTTGAGAAACAGCACAAGCAGGAGGGAGAGAGAATCTGAAGCAGACTCCGTGCTGAGCACCACGCCGGACATGGGGTTCAATCTCATGACCCTGAGATCACAATCTAAGCCAAAACCAATAGTCAGTGGCTTAACTCACTGAGCCATCCAAGCACCCTGAAGATTCTCATTTCTTTCTTCCTTTCTTTCTTTCTTTTTTTAAAGATTTTATTTATTTATTTGACAAAGAGAGGTCACAAGTAGGCAGAGAGGCAGGCAGAGATAGAGGAGGAAGCAGGCTCCCTGCTGAGCAGAGATCCCAGGGCAGGGGTTGATCCCAGGACCCTGAGATCATGATCTGAGCCAAAGGCAGAGACTTAACCCACTAAGCCACCTGGGTGCCCCAAGATTCTCATTTCTTAAGATGCAAGCCAAATTTAAAAGATGCTCCTTCTGCCAATCACCAGAATTAAACTTAATGGAAGTTTTTCACAATAATTAGTAATAACCAGTGTGTTTGGAAAAGTACTCCAAAAGACTCACTTGAAAAGTCATGTGACTAAGAACTGCTTAAAAGCTATCTACATCCACAAAGCACAGCCTTGACATCTACTGTAAATCGTTATTCAGTAGTTCTTTTTATTCCAATTAGTCAGGTAATAATAATAATAATAACCACAACAATAATTATCTTTAGTGTCTATGATGGACTGGGTGCCAACCTCAACAGGATTTTTAAGAAATGCAGGATTTAACTATTGCTGTGTTTGCACGTATAGGATATGAATAAATACCATGTATAAAAATGCTTGCACACTTATGTACACTTACTGTATGCACACTTACTATAACAAATAAGGAATACAATAATGATTTTAGAAACATCTGAAGGAGGGAAAGACAGTTCTATATGAGAGAGGTCACAAGCTGAACACTGAAGATAAAAGGGCATTTATTTGACTTACAACGGGAGGCACATTGTGGGAACAGATGTAAAATAAGTGTTTAGAAGCTCTGGTGGACCAGCTTGATAAGAACAATGGTGTATTTAGGGAATGATGAGATATGGATCCTCAAGGTCCCCTGAGATCATCTTTGGGAGTTGGACTCAAGTTTAGACTTTTGAAGACCATAGAAAATTACTTGACAATTTTAAAATTTCAGCATGATAAAAATGACTACTTCAGTAATTTTCACAATTATCATTTTTCAGTTAGAAAGTTCCAGTAGTTACCATTGCTAATTTTGCTCAGCCTATGTATTTTTGTTAAAATTACATGCAAATACAACTGACATGGGGTCTTCTTCCATTACGTCTCAAACCGAACCTGCAAATGTGGCCTGCGAATGGGCACTGGAATATATCCAGATTCACATTCTTTAAAGAGGAGGGAAAAATCCCCCAGGGGAAGGGGACTAACTAAATGGAGGCAAAAAAGACAGCAGACAAAAGAAAGTGATTAAAATTACATAACTTATTAAAGTCCTACATTCAAGTTAGTACCTCTACATTATATAAAAATAAAAACAGGGGTGCCTGGGTGGCTCAGTGGGTTAAAGCCTTTGCCTTCGGCTCAGGTCATGATCCCAGGGTCCTGGAATCGAGCCCTGTATCAGGCTCTCTGCTTGGCAGGGAGCTTGCTTCCCCCTCTCTTTCTGCCTACTTGTGATCTCTGTCTGTCAAATAAATAAATAAAATCTTAAAACAAAAAAAAGTTGTTCATTTTATATCTCCTGTAAGTCCCTTTTATAAGGTGTTCATACTTGTGTCCCGTTCATTTGTGTTACTAATTGTCGTACCCCAGCATTTTCCAATGGCTGACATTTAACAGGCACCTAGTCAATTTATTGAAAGAATAAATTAACGCAATCCACACTAGATAGCAAGGCTATGTTTTGTGAACGTAGACAGCTCTTAAATGGTCACTAGGCCACATGTATCTTCATTTGAGTATTTCTTTTTTAAATTTTTAAAAAAGATTTTATTTATTTATTTGAGAAAGAGAAAATGAAAGAGCGAGCACGAGAGTGGGGAGGGTCGGAGGGAGAAACAGACTCCCCACTGAGCAGGGAGCCAGATGTAGGCAGGACTCCATCCTGGGATTCCAGGATCATGAACCTGAGCCAAAGGCAGTCGCTTAACCGACTGAGCCACCCAGTGAGTGGGTGGAAATACTCCCTTCAGTGAGTATTTCAGAGGATTTTTCAAAATGTACTCATATTTGCAGGATAGTGCCTAAGCACTTATTTTGGTTCTAGGAGTCTCTAAGAGTCTGGGGTAAAGTCAAATAGTTTATAATGGTATTTGGATTCAGCATTTGGGATATGTCTTCCATTTTCCAAACAGGACTTAAATTTATAGGAGAACTCTTGGAAATTCTAGACATTATATTGTTGTCAGTGACCGGCTTGTATCCCTTAGATCTTTTAGTGTACTTCAGCTAGTTCCCAGCTGTCAGTATCCATATCTCTGCATGTAGAATCGTTTTTCCCCTTCCGGAACTGTAAAGGCTGTTCTGCCTGGGGGAGCAGCAGACCGGAAGTGCCAGGGAATTAACATCCATTCTTGTTGTCAAGAATCCATGCAGTCACAAATCAGGGACTCGAAGTTAATCCTTAAACGCCCTATGTCCTATGAAGAGTTTCCCTGCAGATTAAACTCTAGTTACTACTCTGATAGACAGCTTCGTAACACATACTTTTTATTCACTGCCTTCTCTTTCTCATATCACAGCCCTACTCTCCTATTCATGTAGTGTCCCTGGATCTTAAGATGAAACAATTTACACTCCAACGTTTGTCTGAAGATCTGCTCCCTTGGAAACCCAAATTAATACAGCAACAGATTGGGACCTCTTGATCAAGTGTTCTGTCCTGGGCTAGTCCAGGAGATTCATGTCTGAATTATGAACTGGTAATGCAATGACCACTGAAAAATGCGTGAAGCTCTGGTTTCCACTTCTACCTCCTCTGCTAACTGAAGTCTTTGTTTGGGTCTCTTGATAATATAAATATATAAAGTCTCTTCGTTCAACAAATGAGGATTTGGGTAAATTCCAGTTTACTGCTTCACAGAAAAAACATTGAAACTAACATAGGAACAACAATCTTCTTCTCAGATATCATGTGGAATTCAAATTTTGTGATATTTACTCTAACAATTATGAGGAATCTGCCACTTTCAGGACCTAATGTATTTTTTTCCCTCTCATCTTACTGTGGCTCCAAATGGAAATGAAAATGGGGGGAAGGATGATGAACATGGTTCTAAAGTGGGGTGTCAAACAGGAATCATAAGAAAATAACTTGCTATACTTAAGTATGATTTTTAGAAATTAATCTTTCCCACTCAGTAAGCATGTAAATATGAACTTCTGCATGTTTTTTTTTTTCTGTTATTACAAACATTTTGGATTTAATGTCCAGAGATTAGAGACATGCAGAATGACAGCTTTGGAGTACAACTTCCAATTCTTCATCATGAAATCTTAAGGCATTTAAGATATTTTAAGATAGTTCAGAAAGCTTGTTAACATCTCCAAATACCGTTGAAATTATAGACTGGAAGTGTTCAATATGGAACAAATCCATAGCATTGAAAAACCAACAACAAGGAGAGGGACTAACAAGGAATCCAATATTGATGGAACCTGTTTTGATGAAATGAAGGCAGGACCAGTTAGAGCAAAGGTTGTGAAAAAAGAAGAAGAAAAAAATAGAGCACAGCCCATGGAAGAGCCTGTTTTCTTTTCTAGCAGGACTGAGAGATGAGATCTGTACACTTGGAGATGCAGAGAATGGAATACTTTTAAGGGACAGGGTTCTGTGTATTGAATTTAAGAAAAAAAATGTATGTCACATTGGGTCAGGATTTGCTATAATCCAAGACTGCATTTTCTGTATTTTTGAGTGGTTGAAATATTCATTAAGTTGATGATTCAGGGCACAGCATCTCAAGCCAGACGCCATGTGTTTGAATGCTATCAGGCACTAACTGTGGGCAGGTTAGGAAACTTCTCTGTGCCTCTATTCCTTCATCTGGAAAATGAGAATGATAATAATATTAACAGTATGGGGTTCTGGTGCAGAATAAATGAGTTCAGATATGCAAAGCACATAGAACTGTGCTTGGTAAATAAAAGCACCAAATTATGTTAGATTTTATTATTTGTCCAATTTATCTGGGCTCCAAATTTTTAAACACAACTGACCTCTGGGCATTTCTGCTTTAATGTCTCACAGGCATCTCAAACTGAACACATTCCCAAGGAAATTCATGATTGTCTCCTCAAACGTAGGTCAAATTTCAATGTTCCCTCTCTGTGTGAATGAAATCCCCAGAACTCCTTTTTTCTACTAGTCAGGAATCTGGGACTTATCTTTGGCACCTCTATCAACCTTATCCCTATATCTAATGTATCAGCAAGGTTACCTTCCAAATAGATAACAAATCTTTCAATTTCTCTCCATTCCTACCACCGACATACTAGTTTAGCCTATCTGCTCTCAGCCCTATCCCATTCAGGGGAAGAGAAGAATTTATCTGAAATGCAAATCAGATTATACCACACTGCATTCTACAGGGTCTTTATTTGCTCCCCAGGGCTCTCAGGGTTAAAACCAAAATCCTTAAGCAAACTTCAGACATTTGGACCTCTACCTATCACTCTGATGTGCAGATTAATGAAATGTGATAGGCACTCTTATATAACCATCAGGTGGATCAAGACACCAGAACCACATGAGTCCACCTGGTTCTTCCTTCTAGTCACGCCCATTCTTCTTCCCAAAGATTAACAACTACCTTCATTGAACAAAGGAGATGAGGGTTATTTTATTTATTTAATTTTATAAATGGAAGCAGAAGTACAAGTTCTATTGTACTTAGTTGTTTTAACTATACTTCTGGATTTATTCATTTGTTTATTATATATATATATATATATATGTGTGTGTGTGTGTGTGTACACACATACTCCTTTTTTAGTATATGAATATAATAAAAAGAAGGGAAATTCTTTAGAATTCACTAGAAGTGAAATTGCCAGTTTGTAAGATATACATATGTTCATACTTAATTAAGCACTGAAGAATAGTTTTCCAAGGTGGCTGTGCAAATTATACCCATGTGCAATGAACCAAAGAAAGTCCAGTCTCTCCATATTTACACTTTGATATCTTCTGTCTTTTTCACTTTACCATGCTGATGGGTACATGGTAAACTTAATTGCCATTTGTCTTATGACTAATGATATTGAATATTTTTTCACGTGTTTATTGACCATTTAGAAAATTTGTTTTATGTGGGGCGCCTGGGTGGCTCAGTGGGTTAAAGCCTCTGCCTTCGGCTCGGGTCATGATCCCAGGGTCCTGCTCAGTGGGGAGCCTGCTTCCCTCTCTCTCCCTCTGCCTGCCTCTCTGCCTACTTGCGATCTCTGTCTTTCAAATAAATAAATAAAATCTTTAAAAAAAAAAAGAAAATTTATTTTATGAAATATGTGTTCAGGGTTTTTTTTGTTTTTTGTTTTTTTGTCTTTTTTTTTGCCTATTTTCTGAATACATTGCTTGCTTTTTTTTCTTACTGACATATAGGAATATTTCGTATATTCTGGATCTAAACCTTTTATAAAATATATACTTTGAAGTGTCCTCTACCTATCTATAGCTTGTTTTTTGAGTTTTGATAAATAGAAGATCTTTCTTTTTAGTAGACTAGTTCATCAATTATTTCTTTTATGGTAAATGCTTTATTGTCCCCTTGAAGAAAAATTTGCCCATACCAAAATCAGGAACTTGTTCTCCTGTTTTCTTCTAAAGATGTTACTAATTTTACCTTTTATATTTACTTTTTTTAAATTTATTTTTTATTTTCAGCATAACAGTATTCATTATTTTTGCACCACATCCAGTGCTCCATGCAATCCGTGCCCTCTATAATACCCACCACCTGGTACCCCGACCTCCCACCCCCCACTTCAGAACTCTCAGATTGTTTTTCAGAGTCCATAGTTTATCATGGTTTACCTCCCCTTCCAATTTCCCCCAACTCCCTTCTCCTCTCTAACTCCCCATGACCTCCATGCTATTTGTTATGCTCCGCAAATAAGTGAAACTTATTTGTTTCACTTATGAAACAATGCTGAGTGACTTAGTTCACTCAGCATAATCTCTTCCAGTCCCGTCCATGTTGCTACAAAAGTTGGGTATTTGTCCTTTCTGATGGAGGCATAATACTCCATAGTGTCTATGGACCACATCTTCCTTATCCATTCGTCCATTGAAGGGCATCTTGGTTCTTTCCACAGTTTGGCGACCGTGGCCATTGCTGCTATAAACATTTGGGTACAGATGGCCCTTCTTTTCACTACATCTGTATCTTTGGGGTAAATACCCAGGAGTGCAATTGCAGGGTCATAGGGAAGTTCTATTTTTAATTTCTTGAGGAATCTCCACACTGTTCTCCAAAGAGGCTGCACCAACTTGCATTCCCACCAACAGTGTAAGAGGGTTCCCCTTTCTCCACATCCTCTCCAACACATGTTGTTTCCTGTATTGCTAATTTTGGCCATTCTAACTGGTGTAAGGTGATATCTCAATGTAGTTTTAATTTGAATCTCCCTGATGGCTAGTGATGATGAACATTTTTTCATGTACCTGATAGCCAATAGTATGTCTTTATTGGAGAAGTGTCTGTCCATATCTTCTGCCCACTTTTTTATATGATTGTCTGTTTTGTGTGTGTTGAGTTTGAGGAGTTCATTATAGATCCTGGATATCAACCTTTTGTCTGTACTGTCATTTGCAAATATCTTCTCCCATTCCGGGGGTTGCCTCTTTGTTTTCTTGACTGTTTCCTTTGCTGTGCAGAAGCGTTTGATTTTGATGAAGTCCCAAAAGTTCATCTTCGCTTTTGTTTCCTTTGCCTTTGGAGACATAACTTAAAAGAAGTTGTTGTGGCTGATATCGAAAAGATTACTGCCTATGTTCTCCTCTAGGATTCTGATGGATTCCTGTCTCACATTGAGTTCTTTTATCCATTTTGAGTTTATCTTTGTGTACGGTGTAAGAGAATGGTCGAGTTTCATTCTTCTACATATAGCTGCCTAGTTTTCCCAGCACCATTTATTGAAGAGACTGTCTTTTGTCCACGGCATATTTTTTCCTGTTTTGTCGAAGATTATTTGACCATAGAGTTGAGGGTACATATCTGGGCTCTCTACTCTGTTCCACTGGTCTGTGTCTGTTTTTATGCCAGTACCATGCTGTCTTGGTGCTCACAGCTTTGTAGTAAAGCTTGAAATCTGGTAACATGATGCCCCCCCATTTTACCCTGATCCCCAAACCAGGCAAAGACTGTACCAAAAAGGAGAATTTCAGACCAATATCACTGATGAATATGGATGCTAAGATTCTCAAGAAGATCTTAGCAAACAGGATCCAACAGCACATTAAAAAGATTATCCACCATGACCAGGTGGGATTCATCCCTTGGGCTACAAGGATGGTTCAACATTCACAAATCAATCAATGTGATAGAACAAATTAATAAGAGAAGAGAGAAGAACCACATGGTCCTCTCAATTGATGCAGAAAAAGCATTTGACAAAATCCAGCATCCGTTCCTGATTAAAATGCTTCAAAGTATAGGGATAGAGGGAACATTCCTGAACTTCATAAAATCTATCTATGAAAGACCCACAGCAAATATCATCCTCAATGGGAAAAAGCTTGCGTCCTTCCCATTGAGATCAGGAACACGACAAGGATGCTCACTCTCAACACTCTTGTTCAACATAGTATTTGAAGTCCTAGCAACAGCCATCAGACAACAAAGAGAAATAAAAGGTATCCAAATTGGTAAAGAAGAAGTCAAACTCTCTCTCTCTGCAGATGACATGATTCTTTATATGGAAAACCCAAAAGACTCCACCCCAAACTACTAGAACTCATACAATAATTCAGCAACATGGCTGGATACAAAGTCAATGTACAGAAATCACTAATTTTGAAAATTATACACTAATAATGAAAATACAGAAAGGGAAATTAGAGAATCGATTCCATTTACTATAGCACCAAGAACCATAAGATACCGGGAATAAACCTAACCAAAGAGGTAAAGGATCTGTACTCGAGGTACTACAGAACACTCATGAAAGAAATTGAAGAAGACACAAAAATATGGAAGACCATTCCATGCTCTTGGATCGGAAGAATAAACATTGTTAAAATGTCTATACTGCCTAGAGCAAACAATACTTTTAATGCTATTCTGATCAAAATTCCACCGGTATTCTTCAAAGAGCTGGAGCAAATAATCCTAAAATTTATATGTAATCAGAAGAGACCCCGAATCACTAAGGAAATGCTGAAAAACAAAAATATATTTACTTTTATAATCAACCCAGAATTGATTTGTGTGTAGGATATGAAGTTGAAGTCAAGATTTTTTTCCCCATATGATAGACTATTGATACAGCACCATTACTGAAAAGCAGTAATTACAGCAGCACTGTAATGCCATCATAACTGAGTGACAATATATAGGGGTCTGTTTCTGGGTATAATGAGTATAAATATCTGGTGGAGTGAGTCCTTCAGTTTTGCTGTTCTTCAATATTATCCTACATATTCCAGTTCATTTTGTATTTCCACATGAATTTTACACTTGGCTTTTTAATTTCCACTAAAAAAATCCTGATTTTTTTCTGGATTATATTGAATTTCTAGATAATTTGGAGAAAACTTACATGTTTATGATACTGAGTCACACAATTTATCTGTATATGCCTTCACTTATTTAGAGGTTCTTCAATTTCTCTCAATTTTTTATTGCTTTTAGTGCAAACCTCATGTTCACCTTTCATCAGATTTATTCTTAGAAATTTAGCATTTTTGGTGTTATAAATGGTGTCCTTTAAAAATTCATTTTCTATTTTTAGTTGCTGGTATAGAAATACAATTATTTTTTGCATAATGGTCTTATAGCCAGTGACCTTGCCAAATTTGTTAATCTAATAATCTATAATAAATAATTTCACATTTTCTATACACAAATATTTCTTCAATAAATAATATTATGTGTGTATTTTCCTTTCTTTCTTTCTTTCTATCTATCTAAGTACCTTATTTCATTGGATACTCTAAGCATTACAGAGTTGAAAATCAGGGTTGTTTTCTTTGTCCCCTAATGTAGAGAGAATGCTTTAAATATTTCACCCATGTTTTCTGTGAATATCTTTTGTCACATTAAGGAAATTATCCTCCATTCCTAGATTTTAAGAAGCTATTTATATTTATGAGAATTTTACACGTGCTTTTTGCTGCATCCATAGGGATGATAAAATGATTTCCCCCTTTTTTTTCTGTTAATATGGCAATAAAATAGTTTGATTTCTGAATGTTAAACTACAGCACAATAAGCAGATTTTAAATGCCATGTGATACCTCTTTACAACCGGATTTGATGTGCTAATATTTGCGTCTATGATAATCCGATCTAGCCATGTTTATGAAAGACTGATCCATAATTTTTTTTCTTGTAATGTCTTTGCCAGGTGTTAGTATCAAGATTATGCTGACCTCTCAAAATGCGTTAGGATGTATTTTCTTGTTTTCTTTCCTTTTTTCTGATAGCACCTGTAAAAGAGTTATATGATTTCTTCCCTAAATGTTTGGAAAAGTTTACCAGTCAATCCACCTGGGCCTGAAGTTTCTTTTGTTTTGGATAACAAATTCTACTTTTTAAATAGTCACACTCAGGGTTGTTTTTCCTTTTTTATTATGCAAGTTCTAATAATTTTTGTTCTTCAAGGAATTTGCCTACTTCATCTTGATTGTCAATTTTATTGGCCTAAAATTATTTATATACTTATAATTATGTTTCTGTTGCCTGAAAGACCTGTAATGATGTCCCTCTTTTTAGTTCTGATATTAATAATTTCTGTTCCTTCTCTTACCTTCTCTCTCATAATCATTCTTTTTTAGAAGTTTACTGATTTTCCTCATCTTTCCAGACAAACAACTTTTGATTTGTGAGTTTTGTTTAGTCAGTATTTGGTTTTATGTATGTATACACACACACACACACACACACACACACACACACATATTATGTTTATATATATACATGTGTGTATATATATATATATATACACACATTACATATAACTGAACAACTGATTTCTATTCTTATTTTGATTATCACTTTGTTTTGTCATAATTTGTTGCATTGTTTGCTTGTTGGTTTTGTCTTTGAGCCTCTAAAAACTGAATTTTTTCATGAATATGAGCATTTCAAGCTTTGACATATCAAACTAGAATTTTAATTCCATTGGATTCTGATACTTATAAAATACTCCCTCTTTGCTTTCACATTATTCACATTTTCCTCTATATTTTTGAACATATTAAAAATAATTTGTGACCAAAAAAAAGAAAGGAAATAAAAATCAATGATATAAACAAATTCAGAGAGGATTTAGAAATTACCATTAACTGACAGGGATTTAAAAATAACTAAAATTAATATATTCAAGAAAACATAAAATCAAAAATAGAGAAAAAGAACATAAAAGACTTGTGAGTTATAATGAACAATTCTCTTCTCTCTTCTAGTTATGACAATATAATTAGAGTCATATAAGGAGAGGAAAAAGAAAATATGACAAAAGAAATATCTGAAGAGAAAATAGCCAGAAAAAAAAAAGAAAAAGGAAGAGAAGAAAAATTAAAACCAAAGAAAGATATACATTTAAAGACTCTTTTCTTACCCTTTTTTTAGTAAGGTCTTTATTTAAGACTGAGTTGACTCCTATCCATTCACTCAAAGAAGCATACTTTTTAAGTTAAGGTCCCTGTGAAGTCATCTGACATCATTCACAATTGGCACAAAAACTTTGACCTTTAAGCAATATATGGCAGATCAGCTCCAAAATCAATGCACAAAGCCAATTTAGAACATCATTTGATATTACAAATTAAGAGAGTTGAGATCTTCTTGGGTTGGAAAGAGGTCATAAATTGGAGAGAGGAGTAGTGGAGCAAGAGTATACAATCATCTTTTCTACTTTTAAAACTTGGATGCCTCTAATATGAAAAGGAGTTAAATATAACTTTCCCTGTAGAATGAAAGGGTACCTAGTCCCAAAGCTGAAATGAGAGAGCCATTAAATATTTCACTTTCTAAAAAGATTCACCAATAATTGACACTGGATATGTTGCTTAGATCTTGGTAAGAAGCAGATGAATCCGCCCTGCTATCCCAACTTTTACCCCATACCCTTTCTCTTCATTCCTTTCTCTCCAATCTCCCTCTCCTTCCTTGGCATTCCACTTACTGAAGGAGGGAGATGGAAGTGTTAGAGTTGCAAGGAGGTCAATGTTTATGCAAGAGTGCAGTTTTCTTGCCACATTCCATCAAACCAATTAAGAGAGGGCTTCAGGGATGCCTGGGTGGCTCAGTTGGTTGGACAACTGCCTTTGGCTCAAGTCATGATCCTGGAGTCGCAGGATCGAGTCCCACATCGGGCTCCCAGCTCCACGGGGAGTCTGCTTCTCTCTCTGACCTTCTCCTCGCTCATGCTCTCTCACTGTCTCTCTCTCAAATAAATAAATAAATAAATCTTAAAAAAAAAAAAAAGAGAGGGCTTCAAAAGAATCACTCTAGAAATAGAACACATCTTCATTAACTGGCCTTCCTCTCCTCACATTGATTTCCAACAGTGGATTTCCTGTACTGGTATATTCTAGTATTGCCATTAGAATGAATTAAACGAGGAAAAAATGAGGACAGTTGGCATGTATGCCCTGCCAGTTTTCAGGAGTACATGAACACAGTGTCTCATTTTTAGATCTCTGAAAAGTTAAAGGCTTGTGTAGTTAGCTATAAGCAGAGGAATGAGGAATAATCATGTGTGTTGTGCCTGAGAAGAGGCCTCCCCCACCTCCACAAACCATAAGAACCTATATCTTATGACTCTGTGTGGAACATAGTAGGTGAGGGCAAGGCATAAACCATAAGATTACCAAGGAAGCTACCAACACAGCTAAGAGATACCCACTCTGATCTCTAGAGTTAGATAGTGGTGTTGTTCACCTGCAGAGGTGGAAAGTCAGGCATGGCTACCATTCTCTAGGTGTATGTTGTCTTCTGTCTCCCTCACCGGAGGGATTGTTCCAAGATGGGAGGGGGGAAAAAGAATGAAATGAAGTTTGACTATTCTCTCCTTTGCTGCAAAGTGGTGAATTAAGAAGAAAAGTAGAAACATAGACCACGGGGGCGCCTGGGTGGTTTAGTTGTTAAGCATCTGCCTTTGGCTCAGGTAATGATCCCAGGGTCCTGAGATTGAGCGCTGCATCAGGCTCCCTGCTCGGCAAGCCTGCTTCTCCTTCTTCCACTCCCCCTGCTTGTGTTCCTTCTCTCACTGTGTCTCTCTCTGTCAAATAAATAAATTAAGGAGGGGAAAAAAAAGGAAAGATAGACCACAGTATCTGTTCACTCCATAAGTTCTACCATCCTGGAAGGGTAGAAAGATGTAAGTAAAACATGAGACCAAAGTTTTAAATTAAATCAGAATAGATTTTTTCAATTTCTTATTTTGACCAGAAAGGTATGGGATGTCTTCAAGATGCTGATTGTTACCCTGTAGAGATTGGGAGACAAAACATTTTAATTTTGTTTTCCAGTAAATTTAGACTTACCAACAAGCCTGTTACCCAAGACTTTATGTGAGTTTGTCTTGCTTCCTTTGTTACTGATGAGTAAAGACCATATCAAAGAGCTTGACGAAGAAAATTTATAATTTCTTGTGTCCTGGGTTCCCTAGTTTACTTTCATCCTTCAACCTGTTGGAGTGTGTGTGTGTGTGTGTGTGTGTGTAATAATATGCCCAGGCTTTAAAACTGTACTTGAGGGAGGAATAGGGAAAAATATGTCTGTTTTGCTTTTAGAATTACATTTTTAGAATTTGTAGAACCTGGGGCACCTGAGTGGCTCAATCAGTTAAGGGTCTGCCTTCAGCTTGGGTCAGGACCCAGGATCCTGCTCAAAGAGGAGCCTGCTTCTCTCTCTCCCCTTGCTGCTACCTCTGTTTGTGCTCTCTTTCTCTCTTTGTCAAATAAATAAATAAAATCTTAAAAAAAAAAAGAATTTGTAGAACCTAAAAGCTAGGTATGCTGTTTATTCTCCATTTGCCACTCCTGAAAAATTACCTTTGCCCATCTTTGTCCTAGAAAGTTGTCCTCTACAAATTGCAACAACTGTTCTCCCAGTGCCCTCCGGCTTTCCACTGGGTTTAGCCATGGAGTGCATCTGTAAAAGACTAGAAGTTCATAAGAGAAAGGTGTTAGGGGAAATATCTTCCTTGCTTACTCCTTGCCAGGATATAATTCTGACCGTGACTCCATTCCTCTACCCATGGTCACCACACCTTCTGTACCTGTATCCCCACTTACTCCTACAAAGTGACACACCTAGGGATCATTCAACCTTCTTACAGTTCCTGGTGCTTTCACATTCCTTGTTGGTCTCCTTAGCTCTACCCATACTTCCGAGTTAGTTCCATCATAATTCTATAAATATACATTTTCTGCTAGGAACTTGATTGATCTACCAAGAAATTGTTGTTGTGGTGGTTGTTGTTGTTGTTTTCTTTTCCTTTGATTCTCTTTGGGGCAACTGAAGGTAATGTTCCGCAGCTCAGGTTGCTGCTGGTTAAGCAAACAGGAAGTGAGAAAAGCATATTATTTAATACCCTGATAAATAAATCTTCACTATATAACATATCTAGGCTTTTTCCCCTCAAGGTTCAGCTGGTTCCCATGTGAAGATCTTGGATCTGAACAACTTGGTCACGTGAAGATCACATGGATCATAGGAGAAACATTAGTAAACCATTCCCAGTTAAACCTTGAGGAAACCGTGTTCAGATTAGCTTGCTGAAGCAGCCCTAATTTTTATAGTTAGAGAGAATATATAAATATATATAATCCACTGAAGAGCTGAATTTTTTACTTGTGTCAAAACACCCTCCAATGAATTCCTCTATCCATTCTACCATTTTCCTGATGAAGAATGTGCTATTATTCTTTCCCTTTGATAAGACTCATTTTAAAAACCATTTTACGGGCTTGTCACTTCCCCTGTTCTCTCTTCTGTAGAATTCATTTGGTCACCAACATATATTATTCTCCTGTAAAATCTATTCTCTTTTTTTCCCAGAGATGAAGCCACTTTGCTGAATAAAGCAATGGACAACTTATAAAGAGATTTTAATGTGTACGTTGGCTCGTGTTCATATAAATGGTCTGCTGAAAATATGTACTATGTGTCCAGCTGATTTTCATCTTAGGTAACGATGGGATTTTCATCTTAGGTAACTATAGGAACTGAATCATAGTGCCAGATTTAAGAGCAAGACTGGTGCTAAGAACTTTGGCCAAACCAATGAAACTAGTGAAATCCCCATTCATTTGGAATCTGTGTGTACAGCTTCAGTTCAAATAGAGGACACTGGAGAGGTATCAACAGAACACATAGTGAGAGTGAACCGTTGCCACATAAATACTGGGGTTCAAAAGGATACTCTGACCCTAATTCTGTGAAAGAATAACTTATAAAAGTAATTTTACCATATGATTTCACTTGTACATGGAATCTAAAAAACAAAACAAATGAATAAACAAAGAGCAGAAACACACCTGTAACTCCAGAGAACAAACTGATGGCTGCCAGAGGAGAAAGGGATGGGGGATGGGCAAAACGAGTGAAGGGAAATGGGAGACACAGGCTTCCGGTTATGAAATGAATAAGTCATTTAATAATAAAAGGCACAGCACAGGGAATATAGTCGGTGGTAATGGAATAGGGTCCCACGGTGATGTAGGGCAGCTACACTTGGGGTGAGCACAGCATAAAACACAGACTTGTCGAATCAGTATCAGGTGTGTCTGAAACTCATGTAATGTTTTGCATCTATACTTCAGTTAAAAAAAAAATGCAGACATGATTTAAAAAAAAAAAAAAAGTTTGAAAGGTCAGGGAGAACAAATAGAAAGACCCAAGAGACTTGGGTTTCTATTTCAGCTATGCTACCTGACAAATTTGATCTTGCCTCAGTCTCTTAACCTTTCAATCTAGGATCCTTTCCCTTGAAAATATTCGTTACTTATACCCATCTCAAATTTTTATTCCAAAATTCCAACAGCTAATATATAATATATAATGATCTTAATTTTAGCCTAGGAGATAGAGTGATATTGTTTATATTACAACTTCACATTTTACAGAATTTTGAGACTTCTTATGTACCCACAGCACGAGAAACCCACAATATAATCCAACCATTTGTGTTGTGTGTCAAACAAAAGTGTATAGTAAATGTTCAAGTAACACGATAGAGTGCTTAGTGGATAAAGAGATACAGAAGAAAAAGGTTATCACTTCTGAAAGCTGAGAGTGTTCTGTTTATCAGAAGTTTTTAAATATAGATAAAAGTAGGTAGGGAAATATGACAAATGAGTATAACTAATATTGTTGTTTCTGAGACTGCTGATGCTCAGGAAGAATTCCTAAAAAAATGTAGCCTAATTGTAAATAGAGAAAGGAAATGATATATTCCAGGCCTGCAGGGCATTTGAAGAGTTGTGAGAAGGGCAGTTTAGAGGCGATAGTACCTCGAAGAGGCTATGTGTGGACTGTGTGGTGATGCTGTTCCACCAACAGCATGGGAATGGAAGCCAGAGCCAACTGTGGGCACAGATCCTTCAGAAGCTAACTGTGTGACCTGTCGTACTTCATGGAGTCACTCTGGACATTGGTTTCTCCTTTTTGTAGAAGGCAAGGGACACTGGATTAGGTATAATTAAAGATCTCTTTTATGACTGAAAGTCTATTCAACGTCATTCTCCAGTGACCACTAGGGAGGTAATTAAGAGTTCTGAAGTAGAAAATATTAAAATGAAAACAGCATTTTGGAAAAGTAAATCATGTCTTCTTCTGCTGGGTGTGTGAACAAGGAGCGTCTGGGAGTCTTGGACAAAGGAGCTATGACTCAGGGCTCAACAATTCTTACAACCATATTTATCGTCTTAGCTGTTGGTGAAGAGAAAATAAAAATGTTTGCTCTGAGGTCACTTCCCATAACATTTTGAAAGAGCAAACACAAAAGTAACCCTGCTTGTTTCACATTTCTTTTTTTAAATTTGCCATTTGGTTTTTAAATGGGGCCTGTATTCCTTGGAAGAATGAAGCCTCATTAGCACACAAAAAGTATTTAAGATAATTTGTTCCTGTAGATGTGAAATGAAATATGAATGTATTTCATCAGATGGCCTCATATAATGTGGTTCCCCGAGCACTGCAAGTAAAAATATACTTTTATTTACTTCTAAAAGTATATGACAAACATAACACTCTCAGCTTTCACAAGTGATCAGTTGTTTTCTTATGTATCTCTTTATCCACTAATCCCTTAGTGCAAATCTGAAACTGATGAGGAAACTTCCAGAAGGGTCTAATCTAAGTAAATGAACATTAAGGTTGGATGCAAAGACATTAGTTTAGTCACTTCTTGGCCTGAAACTCTTTCTCTTTCTGACAACTCTATCAACTCCTCTTTATATTCCTAACACTTCTAATTTTTCCCAAAAAGCTACTGCCTTGGTTGTCTTGGTTCAGATACAGAGTGGACTGGAAGAATACATCCCAGGACATCAGACTCATCTTTGTCTAAGGGAGTCACATCATGGGATACCTTGCTTCTTTTTTTCTTCAAACTACTTTTTTGCTATAAGACTGACATAATAACTCACTATGTGGGATGACCAAGAGATCGCAGGATTTGAAACTGTTCTTTCTGTGAAACATGAAATAAATAGCCACCAAATTTTGTGGTAGTTTAATTCTTCGTCCTGTTTTTATACTCTTGTCATGTGATTTTGAAGTCCCTAACTTGAGGAAAACAGAAGTTATAAATGTAATGTCAGACTACTTTATAAATAAAAGCTCTTACCTGATTTCTCTTTCCACAGAGACATGGGATAAGAAGTTACTATGGCTTCAGGGAGCAAAGTGCTTCTGGCCTTTTTTCTATCAGGGCTGAACCCCATTTTGTGTGTTTCTGATATCCCAGCCCAGCAGGACTACCAGACCTGGCTCCCTTCACGTTCAGGCTTAAGCACTTGTGATTTTGAGCCAGCTGCCAGGAAGGCCCAATTCCAACATCAGATAGGGTTCGGGTGAATCTTGTCATTCAAGATTTCAAAGCCCATATTTCTGGAATGATCCCGGGAGACCATTTTTCTAACCCATGTGGGCTCCTGCCTCAGTTTCTTGATTCAATGCTTTGGGGCTACATCAGAAATACATACATGGTATGAATGATTTCACTGAGATATGGCCTTTCTCTTCATTTTCCTGTCAGGTCAAGTGAGATTCCTCTCTCCATCCTCCCACTCAAGGCTGTAATTTTCCTCCTAAATTGTTGATTAGTATGGACTCGGTGGTTTATGTGCTCAGCGATCTGCTCACTTAGCTGTTCTTCCCTACTCAACAGGTCAACTGTCAGCAGTTCAAGTCAGGTCCAATTTTATATACTTTTCTTATGAAATAAGAATTGGAGCCTGTCGACACGTGGGAGGGCTTTCTCCACTAGAACTTCTCCCCAGTCTCTCCTGCTCTGCTACAGAGGTCCCAGCTGGGAGCCCATAGAGATGACCATGTCCCTGTAAAGTCAATAATAGGTGATTTTCTCCCTTCCTTACAAATGTTTGTTTGTTTGTTTTCATTTTCTAACTCCTCAATAATCAACCATTTGTGAGTACAGAAACACTTTGTGGATGTTGTTCCATAACTACAAAGTTTTCCAGTAATCTTTTGAGAGAAAATAAGTAAAACTGCATGTTTGAATAGAGTAGGTGCAGAATTAAATAATTTTGCATTGAATGTAGGTCTGTTAGTGAATTTAGAACTCCTTAGAGACACAGAAACTTTAATCCTTGATACCGTAAATTTGATCTCCAGATCCTGATCTGAGACCTGAATCAAAATGTACTATCAGCAGACACCTGGATAGTCACTTGCAAAAAAAAAAAAAAAAGAACTTGGACTCTTACCTTACACCATATACAAAAATTAACTCAAAATAGATCAGCAACCTATAAGTAGAGGCCATAGTCATAAAACTCTTAAAGGAAAACACAACTAAGTCTTGATGGCCTTGGATTTGGCAATAAATTCTTATATATGATATCCAAAAGAAAAATAAATAAATTGGACTTCATCAAAGTTTAAAAATTCTGTAAATCAAAGGATATTGTCAAGAAAGTAAAAACAGGTTCTAAGGAATGAGAGAAAATATTTGCAAATTATATACTTGAAAAGGGCTTCATATCTATAATAAATGAATAACTCCTACAACTCAAAAAAAGACAACTCAATTAAAAAGTGAATAGAGGGTTTAAATAGCCATATCGCCAAACAATATATACAAATAGCCAACAAACATGAGAAGATGCTCAACATCACTACTCATTAGGGAAACACAAATAAAAACTATAATGCGATACCACTTCACACCTAGTAGGAAGGTTATAAAAATTGGGGGGAAATAATAAATGTTGGCAAAGATGAGGAGAAATTTGGAACCTTGTACCCTGATGGTGGGAACATAAAATGGTGCAGCTGCTGTGGAAAACACTTTGGCAGTTCTTCCAAAAGTTAAACATAGAATTACCATATAACCCAACAATTTCACTTCTATCTATAAGAATTGAAAACAGGAACTGAAACAGATACCTGTGTGCCAATGTTTGTTGAAGCATTATTCAAGATGGGCAAAAGATGGATCAGGTGTTCATCAGTAGATGAACAAATAAAAAAATGTAGTGTGTCTATAATGGAGTATAATTTGATGTAAGTAGAACGGAAACTCTGATACAGGTTACAACTTTGAGTGAACGATGCTCAGTGAAACAAGCCAGAAAAAAATTCATTTACATGAAATATCTAGAATAGACAAATTTATAGGGGAAAAAAGTAGACTGAAGATCACTAGAAGTGAAAAGGGAATTGGGGAGTTACACTTTCATGGGTAGAGTTTCTGTTTGAGATGGTGGCAAAGTTTTAGATAGTGGTGATGGGCTTGTACAACGTTATGTGTATATGTAACTAATGTCACTGAAATGCATACTTTAAAATGATTAGAATGGCCTAAAACTGGCCTTTTAATATTATACATATCATATCACCATAAAGTCAAGAAATTAAAAAATTCACTTTCAGCACAAACTCAGAGATGTTCAGCAACATTTCACCCAAAATACTTAAAACCCAAGCACTACTGTAGTACTGAGCTGGGTGTGATAGGAACTGGCAGAAGAGAAGATGCTAAAAATGATCCCGAGTTATTATTCAGCTCTGGTCTTCTGGAGTCCAGCTGGAATTCTATTCTCATTCAACCCCAAGAAAATAGATTAAAGAAAAAATACAGGAAAATTGGACCAGTCTTTCTTGGTCCAAAGCAACTTTATGTACTTTTTATTTGCTTCAATATTTGAGGGGCTGAAAGGGGAGAGCTGTAAAGTGTAGATATTCTGTTGAGATCTTAGCAATGATGATGGAAATTTAGTTTCCTCTACACTGTATTATGGCCTCCTAACACTACGCCATCTTGGCCCCTTACTAGAGGTCAAGGCTGAGATGCAGTATGAATGCTGAGTTAATTATAATCAGTGATACTGAGATGGATTCCATATGACACCGAGGTCTATGTGGCAGAAACTTGGTTGTGTCCAGTTCCCCACAGCACTTACAGATGAGCCTTCAAACAATATAGCCTGTGTTTATGCCACCGGATGCCACTCCTGTGGTTCCTGACATTTCCAAAGGGGAAACTGCCCAGCAAGAATGTAGCTAAAAGGCACTTGAACCAGTAGAGGCTCAGAAATGATGGGTTCTTATTTTTCTGCACCCTCTCTTTATCCAGAAATCTCACCTCAAGGAAGATAGAAAGCACACATGAGGACTTCTACCAGCTCGTCTCAGCCCCAGAGGTGAAGACATCCCCGTGGGAACAGGAGGCATTCAGAAGGAGTCATCCCTCTAGCTGCATCTAGGACATACGTCCTACTCCCCAGTCTGTAGTTTGCATTGTCCAACAGATCATATGTTCATGCCCAAAGATGCTAGGTAAATGACAAGCAGACGTTTGCATGATGTTCATTACCTTTACCGTAGTTCAATATAATTTCCCCAAATGTTTCATTTATTTGATTTCAGAGACTGTGACAGTTGGGATCTTGAAGTACAACTCTGCATCTGTAATCCATTTATGGACTCTCTCTCCAGTGCAATCGCAAAGAGAGAGGGGAAAAAAAGTTTGAGGGGTGAGGAATTATTTGGAGTAAAAAAAAAAAAAAGAGAAAGAAAGAAAAAGAAAAGCATTGAAAAACAAGCAGAGGGGAGTAAGAGCACATCTGTTTTCGTAAGAAATCATGGAACCTGGCCCTTTTTCAGTGGGGTATTTTACTACCACATGGCTTTAATCCTACATCTGGGCCTGTTGTTTTATGAAATATTTCCCACAGATGATGTCAATTATAATTTTTGTCCCGGTCGTCAATTTACGGACTCTTGGAATAAGACAAAATGAAACAACCAGAAAAAGAACAACTTATGTGGTCTACTCTCTGACAAAATTATAGCTGTGTGATACACATCTAAAATCAATAACTCTGCTAATGATTAGCAGAACACATTGCTTGGTTTATGAGCAGAGATGAGGCCCACACTGTGCACATGTTTGGCACTGGACTGCATTTTTTGTTTGCTGTGTATTTACCAGCAGATGTTCAGCCATTTATTTAATGCGTCTTCTATGAGCCAGTAGTAGGGCCCGTGTCTGTGCGACATTTACAAGTCATCTGCCAGCAACACAGGTGGAATGCTTTCATGGAGCCTTTTTTAGTTCCTTCTGCAGCGATGATCTATCAGAGAAATCAAGGATAATTCTTTATAGAGTTATATGGCCATTAAGATGCGGAGCTCTGATCTTGTGTGTAAAGTTGAAGAAAGTTGGATTCCGACATATGGAGTCAGAATCGCTCTTCAGATTCACTGTGAAAAAGTCATCGGTGGCGATCAACTTCAGCAGCTGGTCTGAAGGCGAAAGGTTTTGCGGAGGAACAAAGAAACTCCATTAGTCCGGGGTAGATCCACAGTTTGGACTGAAATGGTTTCTCTCTTTACGTGCAGGACTCTTCTGCTACAAAAAGATAAACCAGGTCCCTTCAAAAATTATCTCATGGCTACAAGATTTTATAATTTAATAAGAAGCCAGATAAATGGAATGCTTTAAATCTCTTGGGAGGATGAAATTGAGTCAAGGAGATTCTGTTTCTTTGGGAAGTAGCCAGTGCTCTGGCTATTGAAAGTTTTAAAATGAGAGGGGTGGGGGGAGAAGAAAGAGTTGCAGAATATTCTAAATCCTTGTGATTCCTTTAGTTGCGTGTGTGTGCTGCATTTTGATAGAATAATTTTAGAAATCCAGTGTTGTTGTTTTTTTTAAGATTTTATTTATTTATTTGACACAGAGAGAAAGCACAAACAGGGTAAGTAGTAGGCTGATGGGGAAAGGGAGAAGCAGGTTCCGGGATGATCAGGGATTCAGATGTGGGACTCCATCCCAGGACCCCCAGATCATGACCTGAGCCAAAGGCAGATGCTTAACTAAGCCACCCAAGCACCCCTATAAATCCAATGTTTCATTTTAAAGTCCAAATATTGAGCATTTAGTGGCATTTAACATTGATAAATGTGTTTAAAGACATAAGTGATTTCATTTCTTAACATGATACCTGCAGTTCCTCATACATTTTTCTATTGGCTGGGTTCTCCTTAGGATCCCTGCTCTTCCATTTTCTCTCCTGGGATTCCCCACTTTACCTACAGCTCTCCTGGGTCTGGAGTTCTAGAAGTGAAGGAGGCTAAGATACAGACTCAGGTGCATGTGATTCATTAGAGAAGGATCCTCAGGGGAAACAGAGTGAAGGAGGTCGGACTGGTCAGGGCAGGGAACTGAGCAAGGAGTCTAACATGGAGTCTGCCTTCAGCCTGATCCCACGGGGAGCTCTGGAGTGTCAGCTGCACTCAGCATTGGCCACACTTGAGGCAAGAGGGCAGGGAAGTCATGCATATAACCTCCCCTGCAAAGTGGCTCCTGCTTAGCTGGGGGCAATCCTCTGGAGAAGAGGGGAGCTATGAGTCCTTAGCAGCAGATCTGGACAACCGCTGGCTGGAAGAACCATACAGGCCCTCCGAAGGGATGGCCTCCGACTCGCTGTATTTTATATGAGAGAAGATAGTCCAAAAACAAATCCACTGAAAGACATGTTGCCCTAGAGGTCTAGGCCCAGAGGCATTTGATTTAAATTGTGCAGATACATTACCATGTGATAATATAGTGTTCAATTCCCAGTTTCTCTTCCTGTCTTCTTTCCAAGTATTTCTGCAGTACTGACAACTGTGGCTTGGTGGCAGACCCAGAAGACATGGGGGTGCCCGAGGCTAATGGAGGTGAGTCTGATGGCCCAAAACCAAATACATCTTCTCACTGTTCTTGAACATTAAAGTGTTCTGGTTTGTTGCATGTATTCTCTTCAACTGTCAAGGCTCCTTCACCTAGAGCCAGGTTAGGGTTTGCTGCTTACCAGAGAAGGAAGGGATGAATGATAGCCTCACATAACCCTTCACAAAGACAGCACCAAGCACAGCTCACTCAGAATTATCTGCTTGAGATGATTTCAAGGGAAGTCTGGGTATGGACCCTTCTTTGCAAATTGTCTTGTCCATAATGCTAGAATTTTCAACACTCCAGATTTCTTTCTATGATTTAAGGCTGTGTTGCCTCAAAAATACTCTTAAAATAGAAATGTACTAGGCAGAATTAAAGCTGTGCACCAAAGTGGGCAGAGGGAAATAAACACTGTAGGATTCCAGAATTTGGGACCTATTCTCAATTGCTGAAATGGGAGAAATTGCCCTAGTTCTCTACATGTTTATTTTATTATTTAAGCTTGGAAACTGGGTTTATTATACTTTGGAAAGTTATTATAGCTAGCCTTATAGAGCACTTGTGAGAATAAAATCTCTCTTCCCCACTTATTTTTTATTACCCAATTTTTAAAAATATACCTTTTTTCCCCTTTCTGACCATTCTCTCACTCATTCTTTCACTTAATGTTTAGTATTTATCATTTATTCTTTCTGTAGACATTTGACAAGCATTGAATTAAGTGCTGTGAGTCAACAGCTCAGTTGAGTGTAAGAAACCTCTTTCAAGCAGATAATCACGATGTAGTATAACAAAGCTACAACAGAGCTTGGTATAGAATCCTAGAGAAGAATAATGGAGAGCACTGCTAAGACAGATAGTACTCACATTTGAATGAGGTGTAGAAATATGAGTAGGATTTGTCAGGAAAACAAGAAGAAGGGAGAAACAGCATGTACGAAGGCTCAGAAACATACAAGTGATAGATATAACTATCTTTTTAGAAGATAGAAGGAGACAGTGAGAAGGAAGCAGGGAATTGTTTTGGGAAAATCATAAGGCTCTTTTCAAGAGGCAAAGGCATATAGATTTTCTTCTGCAGGAAATGGGGAACAACAAAGACATGTAAGTTGATTTGTTTTTAGGACAATGACTCATGTTCTTTCTCGAGTCAGCAGGGGTCAGTGGACTTGAAAAACAGATTTATTGAACACCACCACACACATTTGTTTATAGGTTGTTGTGCGTGCTTTCATAATACAGTCACGAGTTGAGCACTTATGGCAAGAACCTATGGTTCACAATGCTGAACCTAGTTACTGTTTGGTCCTTTACAGAAAAAAACCTGCTGGACCCTTCATTAGAGGAAGGAGAGATTTGGTTCCTTAGGGGAGATGCCAAATTTGGGAAATACTTCTGCGATGGAATTTAAAATCTGTGTTGACAATGAGATATCACCTCACACCAGTCAGAATGGCTAAAATCAACAAGTCAGGAAATGACAGATGCTGGCGAGGATGCGGAGAAAGGGGAACCCTCCTACACTGTTGGTGGGAATGCAAGCTGGTGCAGCCACTCTGGAAAACAGCATGGAGGTTCCTCAAAATGTTGAAAATAGAACTGCCCTATGACCCAGCAATTGCACTATTGGGTATTTACCCTAAAGATACAAATGTAGTGATCCAAAGGGACACATGCACCCGAATGTTTATAGCAGCAATGTCCACAATAGCCAAACTATGGAAAGAACCTAGATGTCCATCAACAGATGAATGGATCAAGAAGATGTGGTATATATACACAATGGAATACTATGCAGCCATCAAAAGAAATGAAATCTTGCCATTTGCAACAACATGGATGGAACTAGAGCGTATCATGCTTAGCGAAATAAGTCAAGCAGAGAAAGACAACTATCATATGATCTCCCTGATATGAGGAAGTGGTGATGCAACATGGAGGCTTAAGTGGGTAGAAGACGAATAAATGAAACAAGATGGGATTGGGAGGGAGACAAACCATAAGTGACTCTTAATCTCACAAAACAAACTGAGGGTTGCCGGGGGGAGGGGGTTTGGGAGAAGGGGGTGGGATTATGGACATTGGGGAGGGTATGTGCTTTGGTGAGTGCTGTGAAGTGTGTAAACCTGGTGATTCACAGACCTGTACCCCTGGGGATAAAAATATATGTTTATAAAAAATAAAAAATTAAAAAAAAAATAAAATAAAATCTGTGTTGATTGACGGGATGTGAGGAGTGAGGAAGGGATGCTCACTGTGACTTCCAGATTTCAACTTGGAGTCACTTGGGTAGTTGATCTTGACGGTGAATGCAGGAAAAAGAACAAATAAATGAGAAGCAAGGAAGAAAAGAGGTAATAATGCTGGGAGTCAAGTGCCAAATCAAGACCCCAAGGCTGATTTCCAGTTGGACGTTGGAAAAATGAACAAGAAAAGACAGATATTTTGTTTCTCTTGCGTTTCCTTCCTTATGTGAGTGTTCTTTGCCTGAGCCATTGCTCTCCATTATTCTACAGTGTTCTATACAAGACTTGATTGTAGCTTTGCTATAGTATGTCATAATTATCTACTTGGAACCAGTATCTCCAGCTTGACTATGAACTCGTGACTCACAGCACCTAACACGGTGCTTGTCAAATGTCTACAGAAAGGGTATTCTCCCATCTCCCATCTGCTATCTCACCATATAGCCTTATCCATATTCTCAGCTTTAATTATAATGACAACATCAATGATTCACAGATATATATCTCCAGCCAGACTTAATCTCTCTGATATCAGTCATTTTTTTAAAATGCCTTAAGCCCTTTGAAACCTCCTCTCTTTGCATTTGTAATTATTTTTCTTTTTGTCAATCCTGACTTCCTAAGGTAGGTAGAATTCCTAACCAACACTTCCCATGTCCTTTTGGTACTGGTTTGTAGGATACATGGTTGGCTTCCACCAAGCACATCTTTCCTTGGGGTATTTGGAAGGGCCCTGGAATGTTGTAAGTTTGTGCAGTTCTTCTGCTATACAAGGGGATGGGCCAGCTATACCAGAGGTTTTGATGTCTAGGTCCTGGCTGGATGAATATTAGGTAATCAGTGGTGAAAAACACGAGATTTTTCTATGAAATTTCCCCTTTGCTGGGTCTCTTTTGACTGTGTGGCATTCAGGTTTGGCTCCCCTGCCTTCCAGAAATTATGGCAATTGACTAAAGTCTATTTCACAAGTGCCTTGTTTTTAAGCTACTAAAGTAGTTTTTGTTACCTAGAACTGAATCTTCATTGAGATAAGCTCCAGATTTCTTCTCCAGCCTTTTTTATAACACAGTTTATGTCACTCTTTGTACTCCAGCTATAGTCAACTTTTTGTGGTTCCTCCAACTTCCCATTCTGATTACCACAGGGCCTTTGTGCCTGCTTTTCCTTCTGTTTGTCTGGGATGCTTTACTCTCACCTCCCACTCCCAAACCCAAGGTATTGTTTAGTTTCTGCCATTGTTACATTCCTCACCTAAGTCATTACTTGTTCTAAGACTTGTCTGATCTCCCTGACTACATCAAATTCCCCTGTGTATATCTTTCACATACTGATGTTACATACCTCAATTGTAATTTGCATTTACTCACATGGTTGTTGAACTAATGTCTTTCAGTCTTCTACACTGTAAGCTCCTTAGAAGCAATGCTCACTAATATATATCCAGAATTTAAAACAATACCTGGCACATACCATAAGTATTGGTTGTTTTGATAATTGGTAAGGATTTTTTAAGTTTGAAAAATGATTTTCAAACAATTGTCACTGCTCCAAGTTTCTATTACTTTATTCCTTGGAAAGCATTTAAGAACCCCTTATTCTTACTTTATAAATACAAATTTAGTAAATCTACTGTTCAAATTTCAGTAGTTTAGAAGCTTTAGTATTTTTAGGTATACCAGAACATATCTATTTATCCCATCTCTGATCAAGATTATCAGGTTACAATATTTGAAATCACAGGGAGTCAAGAAAGGTTTAAAAGTAGATGTCATCCTCCAAGATGTTTCAGCAAGATCTATCTATATCTTGAGGTGGTATGCAGGATGAATTAAGAAGGGAAAACCATAGCAACCTACTATGGCCTGAAGGAGGGGAAAGACGTAAAAAAAAAAAAAAAAAAAAAAAAAAAAAGACAATGATTGAAGTCTAGGCCACTGGAGAATGGGAATGTTATTACCAGAATTGGAGAATAAACATAAGCATCAGGATAACATCTGTGTTTCACTTTTTAGGCTGTACTTGCTGCTTCTGTTTTTTATTTTTCAGAAGTACAAAATGAGAATCAGAGAAATCATCATTTGTTTGAGGGTTCAGAACAAAAATGGTCAGAGCCAGGACACAAATCCAGTGCTCTGGGTCTTATGTTCTGTGTCCTTTCCACTGTCCTATGCACCCTGGAGGGAGAAAATAGTTTAGAAAGAAGAAGTGGTACTGATTTGGACACAAATATAAGGGATCTTATTTTAGACATGATGAGTTAGAAGCAAGAAAATTAATATAAAAACCACCAGCAGCTTCTCTAAAATATTTATGAAATGTATCATTTATAAAATATATTTGGACAAAATGTTCATGTGAGTTGACTCAATTTCTAAAGAAAAGCTGCTTTGATACAATTAATTACCCTCCATTTATCTGCTTGGGATTTCTGCTGACTAACCCTGAAGACATCAGCTTTAGGATTGTATTAACAGGCTTACTCTTGCAACCCTTAAAATAAAAATTAATTAAGTGCAATTCTGTCTTATATCAGAGTCCTGTCTCATATACTAAATTATTTTCCAACAATATCCTGAACATACTAATCCTTGTGAACATTTTATGTCTTGAGTTCTGATACTAACATATTGGTCTGGAAGATGGTTGAGATTTTGTTTACTCTCTGAGAGTCAACACTAGAAGACCTAGTCTACCTTTCACTTTTCCACAAAGTACAATGAAAAGTGTCCAAATAAGTGATCCAGGATTGAAGCTGGCCAGATGTTCAAGTCAATGAGATTTAGATCTAAGTGGCAAAAAAAAAAAAAAGACTTTTTGAGCAACTTTAGAACTGTCACAAGAGATCAAATGGTGTGCAGTTTCTATTTCACTGAAATTAATAAAATTTTAGCCCAGAGCATGCCTCTGCCTTTGGCTCAAGTCATGATCTCAGGGTCCCGCCCTGGGCTCTCTGCTTGGCAGGGAGTCTGCTTCCTCCTCTCTCTCTCTGCCTGCCTCTCTGGCTACTTGTGATCTCTCTCTGTCAGATAAATAATAAAATCTTAAAAAAGGAAAAGAAAAAAAAATATAGTGATGGTGGGGTTGGTGGTAAAAGAAAATGACCCTGAACACTGTTCTATAAAAAGTAATAAGAATTATTATTATAAACTTTATTCAATTAATCTTTCTTGTCATTAACAATATCTTTCAGGGCTAGACATAACATCTAGAGTTAGAGAAGTCTGGGACACTTGTGTCTATTAAGGGAGGAGATAAGGCCAAGCAAAGTTTATAAAGGGGTTTGCACACATCCTCTGATTAAGGGAGGGGTAATTTGGGATTTGTCATTTGTCTTGAACTATTTACCAAATGCCTTGGAGTTGGCAAACCTCAAACCTAGTTTTGTTGAGTATTTTTCTCTCAATTTTTAAACCCAAGTGATTCCTTGGAAAATTTAATCCATATGTTTCAGAATCGTTTGTACTTAACTCATCAAAATGTTTTGTAAGGGCTGTTTGATGTCCAAATGTCTTTTAAAGCCCCCCCTTTTTATTTAGTAACAGGAAATTGTTCTTTGTTTTGTTTTGTTTCTTTTGTAAGCGTAAACACCCTAGGAACATAGAAAGGCTGAGACCAACTTCACAATTTTTAACAATTGGACTTGAGCATATCTTGTTCACACAGAGTAATACATTCTGAAAGCTATAATTTTAGCATAGTTTATTGATTTGGAGTGCTAGACCCAGGATTCCTATTAGGTGATTAATATCAAATAAATGTTTAATCATTGATTTTTCTAGGAAAATATAAAAAATACTGTAGTCTTCAGAAGACATAGAAAATATTGATACATTAATAGCCATACAAGAAATTAAAATACGTCAATTATATCCTAATAAAAGCATAATGCCTCATTGGTTTTATAGAAAAGTTCTATTAAACTCTAAACAGTAACTGAGCAAAATATGTACAAACAATTTACAGAAGAACTATAAATAGCTAATATGCTTATGAAAAGTTATTCAACTGCATAATATTCAGCAATAATTTTTGGTTATTGGGGAAATGGGAAATATTATATAATAGTGGAATGACTAGAAATCAGTAAAGTCTTTATCAAAGGGAATGTGGCATTATTAAATTAAAAAATAGGGGGCGCATGAGTGGCTTAGTTGGTTTATCCTCTGCCTTCTGCTGAGGTCATAATCTCAGGGTCCTGGGATCAAGCCCCACTGTCCAGGGCTCTCTGCTCAACACAGAGTCTGTTCCCTTCCCTCTTCCTCTGCCCCTCCCCGCAGCTCCTGCTTGCTCTGTTGCACACTCTCTCTCAAACAAATAAAATCTTTGAACCTAGAGAAACATTTCCACAAATAGAAAAAAGGATTTTCAAAAATATGCAGTTCAACATTATCTAACATAGTGAAATGATGGATTTTTGTAATATAGTTGTCATACAGACAGTAGAAGCGAAATTATTTAAGAGCTCAAACCAGTAGGGGTCTAAAAAATGAGGAAGGCAGAGAATTCTGGAAGGAATTTGTCACGGAAATGTTGACTATCAGCAGAGATTTTTATCATGTTTGTAGGGAAAATAATTCTCTCCATATAAAAGGTTGAGTTGCACTAACATCAGAAGAAGGAATGCCACTCCTTGCAGAGGTCCTGGTGGGGTCATTTGGCGCATTATGGTTCCAACCTTGGATTCCTGGATTCCAAACAGGAGTTCTAAATGACTTGGTGATGGAGTGGTTCTTGTCTCCCAGATAGTGGCTCCCACACTAGCAAAATGTCTTTTTTCCTCCTCTACACATCCCAGAAGAAAGAATAATGAGAATTATTGCAGTCTCTGTTGGGTTTTGTAGGAGAGACACGGCTTCTTAACAGTATCTGGGGATTCAGAAACTTGCCCTTTCAGCATTGGCCACCTGCAAATGTACTGGCAATGTTTTGGATCAAGGACTACAGAAGGGACACTAATATTGTCCTACCACCACGACTTAGATAGGGTCATAAATCAATCCATT
Organism: Mustela lutreola; assembly: GCF_030435805.1. Lineage (NCBI taxonomy): Eukaryota > Metazoa > Chordata > Mammalia > Carnivora > Mustelidae > Mustela > Mustela lutreola. Next base: position 33,087,745 of record NC_081298.1, on the reverse strand, counting down.
TATGGGTCCTCTTGTGGGAACAGGAACCCAGGTGATGAAAAAGAATAAGCATCTTACCACCTAACGTACCACCTGGTGTTTAAATCTTACTCCCTGCACTGGACAAACTGGCAGGCATCCTGGGATGCTGAGGAAAGGTCAATGTCTTTAAAACAAAAGAGCTCTTTTGAGTTCTGTCAAGGAGGGCCGCCAGTCTGTCAGCATGGAATCCTGACAAGAGCAAAAGAAAGAGGTACAAAGCAGAGGTAAGTATTTCAGGTGATTTTTAGAAATTAAAAGAATTTTCATTCTAGAGGGAGTCCCTGTTGCTAATGGCAGTCCAGCCACCCTGGCCTGGACCAAGCCAGGTGGGATCTCACTCAGGGCTACAGGCAGTAGACAGTGATGGTTAAGAGCACTGAAGCAGAACCAGGCTGCTGGGTTTCAAAGTCAGCTCTACCACTGACATGCTGTGCTGTTTCACCATCTCCCCACCCTCTACCGCTGGCAACTACCCATCAGTTCTCTGTATCCGTGGGCATGTTTTTGTTGTTGTTTTCTTAGATTCCACATCTACCCAGCTAAGCTTCTATTTTCTCATTTGAAAAGAGGGGATCCCGATGCAAAGAGTAAGGGTAGTACCTCCTCCATGGGGATATGGAAGGACTATAGGAGCTAATGCACAGCACCTAGACAGTGCGTGGCATGTTGTGGGGAGCTCAGAAGGGTCCTTCCCACATGGTCCTTCCCATTTCTGAGGTCCTTCCCTCAGCAATGCTTGTCCCTGAGATTGTTGCATCTCACTCTCCATTATATCATTTATATCATTGATTGATTGATTTGACAGAGGGAGCAAGCAGCGGGGAGGAACAGAGGGAGAGAGACAAGCAGAGTCCATGCTGAGTGCAGAGCCCAATGGGGGGCTCAATCCCACCACCCTGAGATCATAACATGAGCTGAAACTAAGAGTCAGATACTCAACCAACTGAGACACCCAGGTGCCCCATGTCCCTCATATCTTGCTCAAATGTCCTCATAGAGACCTCCTAAGCCCCTTTTCCAAATAACACCACAAATCCTTGAAAACTCTTATTCTCTGGCCCAGCTTTTTTATTGTTATTATTGAAGTATCACCAACATACAACTTTATATTAGTTTAAAGGATGCATGACCCAATATTTGTAAATACGGCAAAATGATCACCACAGGAAGTCTAGTTAACATCTCTTACCATGTATAGAATAGTAAATTTTTTTTTCTTGGATGAGAATATTCAAGATCTACTCTCAGCAGCTTTCAAATATACATAAATATGGTGCTATTAACTATAGTTGTCATGCTGTACATTGTATTCCCAGGACTGTTTTATAGTTGGGAGTTGTACCTGTTGTCTCTTTCTACCTATTTCACCCACATCCCCCCTACCCTTTATATCTGGCAGCTACCCCTCTGTTGTCTGTATCTGTGAACATGTTTTTGTAGTTCTTTTTAGATTTCACATATAAGTGAGATATTTGTTTTTCTAGGACTTATTTCACGTAGCATAATCCCCTTGAGTCCATCACCCACATTGTTACAAATGGCAAGGTTTCATTTTTTTTTATGGTTAGATAATATTTATCTTTTTTATAAGTATATATATTTATATATATAAATAAATATAAATGTATATATTTATAAAATTATGTTGGCTATTGTAAATAATGCTGCAATGAACATGGGAGTGCAGATATTTTTTCAATTAGTGTTTTCATTTTTGTTGATAAATACACAGAATTGGAATTGCTGAATCATATTGTATCTCTATTTTTATTTTCTTGAGGAAATTCTGTACTCTTTTCCATAGTGGCTGTACCAGTTTCCATTCCCACCAATCATGCGTGAGGGTTCTCTTTTCTCCACATCATTGCCACATCAAATGCCAATGCCATTGCCATTTCTTCTTTTTTAGAGAATAACCATTCTAGCAACTGTGAGGAGATACTTCAGTGTGGTTTTGACTTACTTTCACTGATGATTAGTAACCTTGAGTGTCTTTTCACATACCTTTTGGTCCCTGGCCCAGCAGCTTGTATAGCTTCATAACAATTTTCATTATCAGAAATTATACCAACCGTGGGTTTATCATCTGTCTCCCACTCCTCCCAAAAATAAACTCTTGGAGATGGAATATTAGTTTTTGTATTCCTAGCCTCTAGAACTGTATCTGACACCTAACAGATGTTTAATAAAGTGTTCTTTAGTAATGAACAAATGGAAGAATGGTAGATTCTTACTACAAAATACTGGTCAACAGTTAAAGGGAATGAAATAGATTTCTATGCCTTTTTTTTTTTAAGAGCTTATTTATTTATTTATTTATTTGACAGAGAGAGAGAGAGAGCAAGATTAGGACACAAGCTGAGGGAGTGGGAGAGGTAGAACCAGCCATTCTACTAAACAGGGAGCCTGATGCAGGGCTCCGTCCCAAGACCCTGGGATCATGACCTGAGCTAAAGGCAGATGCTTTATGACTGAGCCACACAGGCGCCCCTAGATTTATATGTTCTGATATAAAAATGTCTCCAAGCCATATTTTAAGTATAAGAAAGCAATTTTCATAAGAATATATGTATTAAAATATTTTAAGTATTAAGATTGTACCAATGTGATGTCACTGGGTATAAAGTACCAGTGGGAGGATATAATTTAGTGTGCATGCCAGACACCTTAAGTGTACTGCTTAAATTGTAACTGTTCCATCTTATAAAAGAATTCTTTTATTTAAATCTGTTATTTAAATCACAACGATGTAGTATTTATTGTAATTTGCATTCCACCCAACCCTCACTTTTATAGGTGTTTCCATCAGTGTTAATTCTCTCAAGAAGGTGATGTTTACATATGTTGCCATTCCTTCCACACTCTTCCATATTTCTCTACAACAAAATGTTCTTCCAGGTGGCTTGGCTTTCTGTTTTCTCCTTTTATTTCTATATGGCAAAGCTGTAACTATCTATATGCTAATAACAGCCTCCCTTAAAGTTGCTTATTGATCTGGAAAATTTGACTAGCAGTTGTTCACTTATTTATTTGCTGCTGAGAATGTGTTATATACCAAGCAATGAATTTCATGTCCTCAGAGATGCTCAGGCTTTTCATAACTGACTTTTTACCAAATTTTTCTAGGTGGTCAAAATTTACCGTAACACTGTTTTAGATGATGCTTTAGAGGCTCAACCAGAGGTAAATAAGGGAGGTACCCAGTTTTGTAGAGAATGCCAAAATAAAACATGAAGAGGTTGTGACCTGTCCATAGCCATACAGCTATTTAGACAAAGACCTGGAACGTGAATTCTAGTCTTCAAGGAAAATTTACTTAATTGACTAAGTCTGTGTAACATAAAGTGGCGAGTCAGATTTATTTTAAATATCCTATATCAGCTATCTATTCCCTTAGTAAGGAGGGAAAAGTTACCACATGATGCCTCCATGGTATGTGGTGTCCACACACAGAAGGACAGCTAAATGATACTTCTGATCTTGGCTAGGGGCACTCGTGTCTGGGGATCGCTGGTTGTTAGCTAGTCTAGGCTGGTTTTGGCTGAGGGGACTGACGTGACTCAGGTCTAACCCCTTATGTCTCTCATCCTTGAGCAGACTAGCCTGGGCAGTTTTCAGGATGATGACAGAGGCAAAAGAGAGAGAGAGAAAAAACAATCCTAGTTTTACAAGTGCTTTTCTAGACTCTGCTTGTGTCATCCTTGTTAACATCTCAGTGGTCAGATCAAGTCACACGGCTGCCACCAGATTTGAGCTGGGAGGGCCCTAAAAGGTTACACGACAAAAACATGACTCTAAGAAGCGGGGTTGGGGGTGGGGGTGGTGAAGCCGTGGCCATTTTTGCTGTCTACCAAGATCTCTTCAAGTACTGGGATGCTATGATTGCACTAATATTTAAGTGAATAATTTTGCTTTCTACTTTTAATTTGCACTATACATTAAACACACACACATACGCATACACACACACAACCTACAAGAAATTGGGCCAAGACATAGTTGTGTAAAATGGGGAAAACAAAACAAAACCAAAACCAGTCCTCTATTTTTTTCAAGCACTATTCTCAAACTTGTGTTTTTGTAGTTTAACTGTAAAGCATTCTTATCAAATTATGAACATGAACCTGTTTCTCTCCTAGGAAGTCCACTATTTTGTATGGTTTTGATGGCTGTTGTTTAATAACCAATGCACTTCTCAGCGATCTATAATATAAGGTGTATCACTTGGTACCTAAATGTCCAACTGTTCCAAAGTGTTGAACTATCTTAATTATCTCATTACTCATTCTTTTTTAAAAATTTTTTTTAAAAGATTTTATTTATCTGACAGAGAGATCACATGTGGGCAGAGAGGCAGGCAGAGAGAGGAGGAAGCAGACTCCCCACTGAGCAGAGAGCCTGATGCAGGGCTTTATCCCAAGACCCTGAGATCATGACCCGAGCTGAAGGCAGAGACTTAACCCACTGAGCCATCCAGGCACCCCCTCATTACTCATTCTTATTAATACATTGGAAAAAGAAGGAATGAAAATGGGATGAAGCTCAGGAAATATAAAAACTAGACTTAACACGAGGTAAAAACCAATGGGGAGTGGAATGTTATAAAATAGACTTTATTTCTTTAAGCCCTGTTGATTTTGCCGGTAAAGAATGTGGAAGCATACACATGCATACACCTAGGAATACACTTTAAAAAATACCACAGCAAGCTTCCCATTGTGTCATCCTTACCAACCAGGTAACCCGCTACACAATTAGTAGCCTTGATCTCATTAGATATGTTGTGGGGCTAATGATACATAATGATAGGTAGGGGGTCTCTTGGAAAGTCCTTCCCCCTCCTCTATTTGGTCAACCCGTTTATGATCCATATCTACTGTTTCATCTCCCACTTCACAAAGCATATTCTGTTAGATAATAACTCTGCCTCCATTAAGTAAATCTAAAACAAGCTGCAAGCTATATCAACCACTTGGAATTTCACAGTGCCATTACCAAAGTAAAGATTCTGAAAAGTCCTGCAATAGAAAATCCAATTTAACTTTGTTTAATCTAGTTTCATAACTTTTTAAATCTATTTGACATGCATGGGTTTTTGGAGGAGAAACTATTGCAATGTTCAGAAAGTATTTTTTTTCCATGTAATACAGTGTGGAAAATGCTACAAGACTAGTTTTCAGTCTTTTTCACAAAAAATGTTCAGGGAGGAGCACCTGGGTGGCTCATTCAGTTAAGTGTTAGACTCTTAGTTTAGACTTAGGTCATGATTTCTGGTCATGGAATCAAGCCCTATGTCAGGCTCCATGTTCACTGCAGAGTCTGTCTGTCCCTCTCCCTCTGCCCCCCCCCCACACCCAATAAATGAACAAATAAAGTCTTTTAAAAAATGCTCAGTGAAATAGGATTTTTTTTTTTTTTTTTTTTGACAGAGAGAGAGAGACCACAAACAGGCAGAGAGTCAGGCAGAGAGAGGGGGAAGCAGGCTCCCTGCCGAGCAGAGAGACCACTGTGGGACTCCATCCCAGGACCCTGAGATCATGACCCGAACCGAAGGTAGAGACCTCAACCCACTGAGACACCCAGGCGCCCAGTGAAATAGAATTTTTAAAGCACATTTTTCACTTAGAACTTTCATGTGCTATAGACCTTTTCCTACTGTAAAGTTGGTGGAAAAAACTAAAATTCTATATGTTATTCAAGATCCTATCAGGGAGCAAAGTGCCCTGTGGCCAGATTTATATTTGGGTCCTGAGAACTAAGTAGGAATGGCATTGTCTGCCAGATTATGAGCCTATATACCATTAAATTCTTTTGATGGCTTTGGATTATTAGAAAATTTTAAATATAGCCTAAAATTATACAATAAGCAGTCTTCATATAGGCACAACTATAGAGAACCATGAATATCTTTTAGTTTACTTTTGCTCTGGTGGTTAAAAAATAGAAGTGGCATTTCTTCTTTCGACAAATGTAGTTCATGTCCCCTTCCATTTAATCTGGGTGAGTCTATGGCTCACTAGTAGCAGAGTGAGCTATAAGTGGCTGTATGACTTGAGACTTGATCACAAAGGTGATCCACCTTAAGCCTACTTAGCTGGGATACTCTCCTTTGGAGCCCTGAGTTGCCATAAATAGGAAGTCTGACTGCCCTGCCCTCACCATGCTCTGAGGGAGCCCAGACCACATGGAGAGGTTATGTGATTTGTTCCAAATGACTTCCCAGATAATAGGTGACACCTACTGCCAGATATGTGAGTGAAGTTGCCTCCAGAAGATTCTTGCCTCATTGATTCCTTGAATCATTTCAAGCAATCTCATGTTCCCAGCTGAGGTCTCTGATACTATGGAGCAAAGAAAACCCATTCCCTCTGCACCATTTGATAATAATTGGTATCTTACTGAATACACACCATAAACCAAATATTTTGCTGTGTACTTTACTTACTCATGTAACTATAACATAATTCCTGGGAATTAAGTTCTATTACCTCCTTGCTACTGATGAACATATTAAGATTAAGGAGAAATGAAGTAGCTTAGGCAATGTTTCTACTTGCAACTTATACAGCATCACCAGGTGAGACCAACGGACAAGCTAGAAAGAGAAACTGGGGTGGAAACAGGAATGGTATCAGGCTGCATTAAGTCCTGTGAACTTCATATGCTTTTCAGTTCTTCAAGAATTGAAGATCCAACTAAAGGACTGAAGTTGGAGAAACATCACCACTAGAGTTCTTCTTCTCCCTCATGTTTGGCTAAAATCTTACTTGCTTCCTCTTTCTGATAGATTTGTTCTTCTTCTAATATTCAGATACTTTGATTGTAATTTAATTCCAAGAAATGCCATGGCATGCCGTGCTATAGTACATGGCAAACTCCCTGGAACATTATCTTTCCTTCTGGGGTATTTGACTGAGCTATGGTTTCTGCTCTCTGGTATCCTGGTGAAATTATAGAGATAACTATTGTTTTGTTACAACTACTGAGATGATAACCATGATTAAATAATGTAGTAGATAATTTGGTATCCTGCTCAAATTCTCTTGCATTTCTTTGACCAGGTCTATAAACCTATCTCCAAGCTTTTGCTGCATGATCTTCAGAAGACTGCCCATGGGCAATGGAATTACCTCACTGGATTGGAAAACAGACGTACTTGAGATGTTGTTTACTCTCCAGAGTTCCCCAGGGTCTTAGGCTGTGTCTGAAATGTCAAGCAGTTATTTGGCTTCTTTCCTTTCCCTGTCCTTTCCGCCTCAATCCCTTAGTGGTTTCTCCTGGGAGCTCTTCATTAAATAAATCACTTGGCTCAGAGGACTGTCTCTGGGAGAATGTGGACTGTGACAAAGGATCATCATGAAAGCCCAAACCATTGAAGAAAAATGTTAAATGATTCTGACGAAGGGATCTGTCCCTGGCACCCAACATGTACATGTGTTCACACTGCACGTTGGTTCATCTTCAGTGTTTTGGTGCAATTGTTGAGCAGATATTAGACATCACCATCCAGAAAATAGCTGATAAATGTCTAAAAAATGTGAAGTCTATCTGGTATATAAAATATTTCTCTAACTGACCAGGAATCTTGTAATAATATAAAATGACCCACTTACTTACCATGTATTCTAGTAGAGGTGATTATGGAATTATGATTTGGACCACTAGCCATTTTCCCTCTTCCTTTCTTTCAACCTGTGTGTACTGCCTTACAAGGCCTTAATAACAGAAGTAATTATAACATATTGGGAAAGGGGAACCTGGCTTTTAATATACCTTCAAATAAAGAACAGTGATGAGGAGAACAAAGCACTTGATTAATGGGACCTCCCAGGCCTTTCTCAGAAATTTCACAGGAAAATCAACCTAAAGAACCCAGCACCCAGACTCAGGATGTGCTTCTGCATGTGTTCTAGCTCAGGGGTCACATGGGCACTTGGAGAAGCTGCTCAGGACAAGTGGCACCTCAAGCATTAGTGTGGTCATCAAATTTACCTAGCTTACTAGAAAAGGGTTCTGTATTAGAGGAAAAGGTCATATAAGACGATAAGCTTGGGGTTTAAATGGCCGATCATCTCGAGATCATCTGTTTTCAGGGAATGAAGCTGGTAAGCCTAGGTCATGTGGATCAGCAAACATACAATGCTCCAGGGCCCAGAAGCAGGCCCTGTCTTTTGAGAACTGCTCTCCTAAACCACTTGGAACTTAATCCCCATGAAAAGGCGCTTTCCATAGAGCAATCTCAGGTGTGAACTTAAAAATTTAAGCCCAGACACGTCCTTCATTCTCACTTATTTCCTTAAGTCTGTTCTATACTACTTCTTAATCTTCCATGTTTTAAGTATTTTTTTCAGCAGAAGACTTAATAAAGCAAACAATAAATGCCTAAAAATTCATCTTGGTGTATTTCAAGGGGGTTCTGTGTTCAACACGTAGGGTTAACTTAATGACTCATTACTAGAAAAGAAGGTAGCAATAATTTTAAAGGCTCCCAAGTGCTCATACCTATGAGACCTACCTACCAAAAAGCAAATGTTGAGAAAATATCTTTGTTTTAAGACAAGATGTGATGAATTACAGTTATACTCAACTTACGGATAAAGTTCACAAATGTAATGTTGAGCAAAAGAAGTAAAAAGTCCTTTATGGTTCCATTTATATAAAGTTCAGATAACAGGTCAAAGGTATCTATGGTATTAGAAATCAGGATACCCTTGGTGGGAGCAGTTGCTAGAAATGAGCATGAAGTGGGCTTCTGAGGTGCTCATAACATTCGCCTTCTTTATGTGATTGCTAGATAGCTGAAGTGTTTGTTTTGTGAGAATGCACTAAGCTGTACACTTACAATTCATACATTTTTATTTAGGTTTGTTATGAAATGTTCAAAAATTATTGTGTTCCAGCTAACCCTTAAGGTAGTGCTCCTTCTTTCACTCGCACTATAAGCACTTTAATAAAAGTAGATCCTTGGGTCCACAACAGCTGTGTGGGATCATATTATCTGGGGACGTTGTGCACAAGTCCAGATGATTATCCATCTCCTTGGGCAAACAGGCACACTAAATTCGGAGAACTTGGTGGTGCTGATTTGGTCCAAAAGCTCTATGGTGTAACTTTGGTCACCTTCAGCGAATGTTTAAGGCATTACCTGCATAGGGGAGGAAAAAGTTCTCCTTGATCTTCACAGGACCCCTGACTAGGTCTGAAAATTAAACTGATGAAACCAGATTAACAGAAACGTAAAATTTATTTAATATAACTTTTACATGATGCAGAAGGTGTCATATGGAAATGAAGACCCAAGTAAACGGTTAAACCTGTGTTTTTATGGTAGGTTTGAAGAAGAGTGGAAAGTTGTAGAAAGATAGTATGGGGCAAAGTATATGAGCCAAATGTAGTAAATGGGGAAATTTAGCAAGACCTGTTCATTCTGATTCTTCTCTGTGTCCCTTACTCTTCAGAAATAAGGAAGCCCCTTTACTCTGGGTGTAGGAAAGATACATCCACATGAGGGTTTTATGACCTGTTTGTTTCTACATATGCCACTTCTCAGATTCCTTCAACTTGAAATATTCAATATTCCAAGGTGTGATATTTTGGGGTAGCATGTCTTGAACCCTGTCACTTGTGAGATGACTTCTAAGGCCACATGGTCCTGCTTATGGGCTGTGTCCCTCCCCTTATAACTTTCGGAACTGCCATCTGTCCTGATGGCAGTTGTCAGTCATGGCACCCTCCACCCTCCCGCCTCCACAAGACCCTTGAATGTCTGTGATATTTAAAAAACAAAGATGGTATCTTTTATAAGGTAACTACCTCCCTCACTGAGGAAAGTGGTAAGTTTGAAGAGAATTAGACCCCATACTATCCTGCCTTGTACTCTTAAGTAGACTCTGAAAGGAGATTCAGCGTAAGCCATTGGATTTCATGAGACAATTGAGGGGGTAGGGAGTAGGAAATGGTACCAGTGCTCTGGTATTTTCAGTTAAGCAGCAAAGGGAAGTGTTGGTAAGAGGTCCTTTCTTTGTTCTGCCCTGTTCCAAGCATTGCATCATCATCTCCAGAAGCAGCTGCCTTGTCTGTGCCAGATGATAATTTGGGCACAGACACAAATCAATACCAGGAATGGGTGCACAGGGAGCATGCACTGTAAGTACTGTGAGTATAAATAGAGCTGGAAGAATAACCTTTTTGTGAACTACTGTGCGGTAATCCTCCTAAAGCCAGAAAGCTAGTATGGCTTCAATGGCCCTTTTATAACATTAAATGCTACCCCCCAACTGCCCTCCTCCAAGCACAGGGACTGCTTGCTTAAGTTACCATTTTTAATGCAAATCATCATAATGGCTTGATAATTATTTCAATTGGCATTTCTGAAGCCATTCAGTAAAAGAACAGCCAGGGCAAAACCCTCGCTAATCTTCCCATCTTTCATATCCTCTGGGTTTGAGGTGGAATAACATAAGAAAGCCCCAAAGCCAGAGGGTTTTTGAAGTTTATTCTTAATGGACCCGGCTCTCCCTCCCGGTTACTCTATGAAGGGAATTCAGCCCAAGTTAAACAAAATAGCAAGAGCATAATATTTGTGGTGGCTGGAAAGGAGAGAAGAAGGCAATGACAAGCATCCCCTTCCTCCTTTGCTCCGCTTTCAGATCGGCTGGACAGCATTTTAAGAAGTTGTTGTTATTATAAAAAAAATAAACATTTACTGAATGCCGCGATAAGGGGAGTGACTGTTCTAAAAATGTTTTGTTTGAGAGGATCTTATTCAAAAACACCTCTTTCAGTTTCTTCTTTTCTGTAAAGGGTGAGTTTCTAATTCTTCCATGGGCTCTTAAACAGTGTACAGTTTATTTGTATGGGCATCTGCAAAATTAAAAAGTACCACTGTCCTACTAGGGTTTTGTCTGCCTCTCCAACTCACCGCCCCGTCTGCCATGCGTTCGTTCATCAAGCAGTAGCTCAGAAATGAGAAAGCTCAGACATGGCAGCTTTGTGGAGGAGAAGCAAGGCTACAAGGAATGACCAACTGTGGTTCCTGTCTGTAATGACTTGTCTCTCAAATCTGGCAAAGAGCACTAATGCTGATCAGTGTCCCTACAATGGGTCTTCCATCCGGGAACATGAGCAGACTGCTTGCTGGACGGAGGGAGCCTTGTTCGATCTGTCGTTAGGTTTACACTTATTCCTTCAGCCATCAGTTAGCCCTGTTTACAAGGGCATGCTTCTGGCTATTTCTTTGAGACCAAGACCCTAGCCAGCTCAGTGGAAGGAAGATCGATCAACTAACTGGGAAATGATACATTTAAGTAGTTCTTTGTCTTCACCTAATAGAAAACAGGATGCTCCACAGTATAGTTTAATTATAAAGTTTAATATACTTAATATATGTTCAATATGCTAGATGGCTCAGTGGATTGAGCTGTTTTCCAAAATTAACCCACATCCGTCTTCTGTTACCACCAAAGTGAATTGGTACAGCAGAGGTGTTTAATTTTTACAGCATTAGCCTAGACTGGACTATTCTTAACCTGGGGTCTGTGGACCTCCAAAGGGTCTGTGAAAGGAATTCAAAGGTTCTATGAACCTGAATAGGGAAAAAAAAAAAAATCACACCTGTATTTTCACTAGACTCTAACCGAAATTTAAGCATATTTTTCAATTATTAACATATGCAGCAAAGTGCATACAAGAGGACCCCTGAATCTGTCCTATTATAGGGAGGTTGTTGCAACTATCTCTGAATATTATTTAATAAGCACACCCAGACCCAGAAATTATGATAATAATGGTAATATAACATATTTAAATGTTTATATTCAATGAATTTATAAATCAGCATACATATCACATTTTAGTATCTTGAGGACTATATTTCAGTATAATTGTTTCTTTTGTAATTCTATGTAATTTATTTTATTCATTTAAAAAAATTATTCTGAGATAGTTACAATAGGCTTTAACCAATGGCATGGGTCCATGGCATCAAAAAAGGTTAAGAACTCTTGACAGCCTATAATGTGGCTACTGATAGAGAAACTAAATTTATTTTGCAGGGTAGTCATCCCATTCTGGCCAGTGGTAAAGTCCAAGCAAAGAGATCCCAGACCATGGAAAATCGTGATAAAGAATCAGAATGGTTAAAGAGAAATCTGAATGGATTAATTTAAGTAGAGGTTCTCTTACTTCCTCAATTTGTATTGTGCAACTTTAGGGCTGGCCTTGATGTCAGGGTGACAGGAACACCCAGACACAATGAACAAACACAGTGCCAGATGATTCTGGAAAGCAAATGACAGCCAAATGGCTATTGTCAACTTAATGCTTCATTGGGTAGCAATTATTTGGGGATAGAAAACACTATTTGGTAATACTGCTTACGCAGGGAAAAACTGGCCATCTTCACACATAAAGTCATCTGTCATTGGAGCATCCATTGATTTCAAAGGGAACTCCATGTTCAGAGGACTTTGGTGGTATATTGAACCAAACAAGTGTCAGTAAAAAATAAAAATTAGAAAACAACAATAATTTAGGCCACTGTGTCTGCCTTTTCCTGTGTAGGACATTTAAATTGTTGGGCAACACTGCACTTTGTTTACTGAGGTCTTAAAAACTCTTGTGTGGATTCTCTATGCAGAACCTTGTATGGATTCCCTAGAAGTATGAGTGTGTCTATAATTTAAGTATGTGATTATGATACACCGTTACACCACGCATGATAACAGACTAATGGGTATGGACAAAAACCAATTGCCATCACGTATCAGGCAAGAAATAGAACTGAACGTGAGCAGAATAAGACCATTAACATAGAAAGGTTGGGACTATAGTAACTGAGGAAACATGCAGATGATCTAAAAAGTACAGCAATAACCCATGTCTCTCCTAGGGTTTCTGTATCAGGAATGCTGTCCCACTTTTGCCGAATCTGCCTTCCTCTCAAAAAAAGCTGGAAATGAGGGTTTGATATGAAGCTGCCCAATGTTTAGAGTAACTGACTAAGTTGCAATTCTTTTAAAACACTCTAGTATTAGGCAAATATGTCTAAAGGCTGAACCTTACATCTAGATCCTAAAGACTGCCTTGCAAGAGGTTGCTAAGTTATTCAACAAACCACTAATCAAACTGGACAATGGGATTTGTTTTCATCACTTCCTTTCTAACTCTTCCATGTGTGGCTCTTCTGAGCACATCATGATTCAAAGCACATTCCTTCTCTGAAAGTTGGGTTGAAGACATTGACACTGGAAGGAAAGTTCTTTGGTTAAACTAACCTCTTGAAAGTTGTACTTTCCCAGAGTCTTACCCCAAAAAAAGAAAAAGAAAAGGAGGAGGAGGAAGAAGAAGATCACAACTACAAGTAAAGCCTCCAGGATCACATATTGGGAGTATCACATATTGGGAAGATGCCTATGAGTGTTCCAAGAAGCTATAATGTGTTAGTTAATTTGGGGGATCTGCAATGGCAAACAAAATTCTGACCATTTTGACATGATTTGGATAAACAGGTAAATGTTTGGACTAACATTAAACTAACACAGAACTTGCAAGCACGTATGGTGAAGATTTTTTTTTTTTTAATAAGAAAGACATATAAGAAGGTGGTTAGTTTTTAAAGGCAAAGGCAAGAGCCTAGGCACTCAGAACTAGCCCCAGCCTGAACTAAAATATTGGCTTCGTTCAAATTCTGTTCTGACAGTGCTAATGTGTTTGACCAAGTAATTGTCAGATTTTCAGCTTGTAGTTTGGTAGTAGGCAACTCAGTCAAAGCATATATTCATCTTTAAAATCCCCAGATTTTTGCTAAAGGATCTCCTCTCTTTCACTCTCTCTCTCTCCTCTTTCTTCAACAAGATTATTTTCTGCTAGGAGGAAAGGGAGTGACTTTTTGCCCTCACTAATTTTTTTTTTTCCTAATTGAAATATAGTTGCCACATAATGTTACACTGGTTTTCTGTGTACAACATAGTGATTTGACAACCTTATATTTTATGTTATGCTCACAAGTACAGCTACCATCTGTCACCCCACAATACTATTACAATACCATTGACTATACTCTCTTTGCTGTACCTTTCATCCCTGTGACCTAATCATTCCATAGTTGGAAGCTTGTACCTCCCACTCTCCTTCACCCATTTGCCCATCCTCTCATTCCCCTCCCCTCTGGCACCTATCAGTCTGTTCTCTGAATTTATGGGTCTGTTTCTGCTTTTTTAAACAAGATCTTTGATCTCACTCATATCCTCATGAAAGTGGAATTGGGCTGTATTACAGAAAAAGAGAAAAGAGACAATGCAAGTAATACAGAACTTTTGCCCACCTTTATCATTCTGTTCCCTCAGAATTCATTATTATTTAAAAAACCAGGAGCTCCATTATGATTAACAGATACAGACTTATTTTTCACAAAGCTGTCAATCACAATTGAAGAAAAACTTGCTTGTGCATTAATTACTGACTAGGACTTCTCTCCAGCATCATTCTACCATGATGGCAGCAACCACCCGCCTATCTGTTCTACATCATGCAACTGAACTCTGCTTCAACACCCTACCTCTCCTTCTTTGTTATTTTCCTTCTATTCAGTTGTTTTTCTTGACTCATATCCCCATCCTCACCAGAATCACACACCTGGTCTCATTCAGAAGTGTTCTCTTTGACACCCAGCTGTCTCCAACAAATATGGGAAAACCCTTTGCCTAGGAAATGGTTTATCACTGACTCAGCTCCATTTTTAATTATACTTCAAGGCTGCTTTTCAATATTATACATTTCTTTCCAATACAGATATGTCCAAGTGGCTTCTGCATCTGTAGAAGTGATTGGCCCATGGGGTGGATCCTCTCTCTTTGTGTTTCCAGGTCCACTTTCCTCATCCTAGTCTGTGCCTGAATAGACAGCATAAACCAGGTTTCTTTGCTTTCTGGCCTCAGTTGGGTTTGGTTAATGGAATCTGGAAGCAAGAACTCTTTAATGAGATGAAAACACAGGTTGGTAGTGGTCATTCTCTTACTGAGGGATTCAAGTGATACAGGATGGTCCACTTTATAGCTAAAGCTCTCTTTTGCCAGGTCCTTATAAAGCTCTCTTTTGCCAGGTCCTTATGTCTGCTTTCCCCCTTTATCCCTTCAGATCTAATAGTAATCTTCTCTGTTCTTCCAAGCTCCTAGGTAGTTCATCATCTCTGTGGTTTCCCTTAACCACAGTGTTTGTCTCAAATAGTACATTCATTAAGCTCCATTTAAGCATGCATCTATTTACTGTCTCTATTTGAACCCTCCATGACCTTCTCTGTCAGGATCCAGATGACATGATAAGGAATCAATTTAGTGCTTGGTAGTTGTCTAGCATAAAAAAAAAAAAAAAAAAAAAAAAAAAAAAGATGAGGACCTAAGTTTAAGTTCTGATTTCATCTTCTTCTTGTTGTACAAGCTTTATTTTATGTTATAAAGTAGAATAAAGGTCCTCACCTCAAGAAACTGTGAGAAGCAAAGAGGTAAAATGGTAGTGGTTAGTACTTTGTTTATTCTATGAAACTCTATGTTCATGTTAATTTGTTTAATCAGGATCTTAGTGTTTCACAATGGATATTGTTTATTCCAGAAAAATGAGGATCAGGGAGCTTCAGTAATTTTCCACTATGGCTTAAAAAAAAATCCATTCTTTTAATTCCATAGTAAGGTCTATACAAATGTTTGTTATATAAAGTAATAGAATTGCTAACTAATATTTGTACATGTACATGTACATGTCCACACTGATTCTGTGCCTAAATGAGTTTAAACAGAAAAAATATATGAATAGTATCACTATTTCCTTAATACTAGGTAAATTTAGGATTCTATTTGTATGCGTGTGTGTGTTTGTGTGTGTTTTCTCATGGAATCCCTCCTTATAAGTATTCAAATGTATCATGTGATGGGAGAGGTAGAGAGGTATGAAGAAAGAACTACAAAAGTGATTAAGCCAGAGACTTTGGAATGATTTTAGGTAGAGAATATCATTTCAATCAAGATTTTCGGAGAGAAGATTACACACTTTTCCATAGTAATTCACCTTGAAATTGAACAAGTTGAAGATCTGTATTTTTCTCAGAGCAGCTACAATGTTTTCCTTTGGTTTTGATCTCAGAGTAAATGAACCAAAGTTGATCTCTATCCTTGTCCGGGATATTTTTTCATCTTTGTTTTATTTCACTTATTCTAATGTATCGTGTTACTCAGCTACCCTCAGTTTTTTTTTTTTTTTTCTTCTCTATGATGAATAGTCCTTTTTCTTTGAGTCATTCCTTCTAGATTTACGTCCTTAGGCCTTAATCACTTTTGCAGTTCTTTCTTCGTACCCCTCTGCCTCTCCCATTCTGCTATTTCATGGTAGAATCCAGATTTTGGACAAGACAACAAGAATGAGTAAGGCTTTATTATTCTCCAGTACTAGCACATTACGGCAATTACACCTGTAGCATCCCTTACAGATGTTAACAAAGAACAATATGTAAAGACCTGCAGTATTCGCACAGAAAGTTAATTCTCCGTAACTCAATTCCACATTGAATTTATTACTATTTACTTTTGCGTCTGTTTTTGTTTTCCAGTCCATTTGGGACCTGTCAGCTGTTTGACCTTGAGAAAGTGTGTGGAGTATTTCTGGCAGAGGGTAGAAAGAGAGATCTCATGGGAAAGTAAATCCTCACATGAGTGTCAGCTGGATTTTGGATGGTGAAGAAATTCAGATCATTTGGATAAAGTCTGGATGAACAGATAACATTTTGGAGGATCATTTGAACTAACTCTGAACTCCCAAGCATGCATGGTTCATCTATCACTGGGTATCCATGAGGCTAACGCATCCATCTGCCCTAATTTCAGAGAATATCTTGTTGCACCACATTCAAACAGTTGCAGTTTTGAATGTGAACTTCAAAGTCCCCTCAAACCATACAGTACGATAGGAACAAATACACTCTGGGAAGCTGTTCAGAGGGGTGTATCCTATTTCAAAGCCTTCTTCTCAATTGTTGTATTGCGTATGTCAGAGTTTGCCATTTCCCTTTCTCCCTGGGTCCTTAGCTGAGAGGTAAGCTTATTCTGTGGGATTATCCAAATCATTAATTGACTTTGAAGCCAGTGCAATGGAGGAAGAACAGAAATTTGGAACAGTTAGGTTCTCAAAGCATTTTGAATGTGTTTCTCAAGTTTTCGAGATTATAGATCAGTAGAATTTAAAGCAAAGTGGGACTTAAAGATAGGTGGCTAGGCAGAAATGGTACCAGTTTGGTACCTGGGGTCAGAAATGCTCAGGTGAATGAGTGAAAAAACACAAAGGAAATCTAAAGCCCTGCACTTGTATATGTAGTCTGATGTACATGACATTAAATGAGATTTTACTTTCTTTTTCTCTGTTTCATTGTTTATAAGTGTGTTGTATCATATCCCATTATGAGGCACACATGATATCAGGGATTTGTCATTAGTTTCCTTGCAATGAATCTTTTGGGCAGTCTGGTGGAGCCTATAAAATGTTTCTTAGGAAAGGATTTTATTTATTTTTAATTTTTAAAAAGATTTTATTTTATTTGTCTCAGAGAGAGAGAAAGAAAGAACACAGGCAGGGGGAGCATCAGAGGGAGAGGGAGAAACAGGCTCCCTGCTGAGCAAGGAGGCTGATGTGAGACCAGATCCCAGGACCCTGGGATCATGACCTGAGCTGAAGGCAGATGCTTTACTGACTGAGCCACCCAGGCATCCCAAGGAAACAGATTCTAAATGTATCATATGTAATGTATATAATGTATGTATATAATATACATATACATACATAAGCATATGTAACCTAAAAACAAGCTTTTGAAAGACAGTTATATAAATTTTAAAAGATACATTTGTGATAAAGTCATATATTGTATTACCAACATTGTTTAATAAGAATCCAGTGACACATCTAATTACTACCATAATTTGAAAGTAGTAGTGAGTGCAAATGATATTAAGCGACATCTGCAATAACTATAATGTAATAGAAAAGTATCTGTGGTTTCTACTGATGACTAAGTAACAGTTTCTGCCATTACTATTATGCTTTATTACTTACATTCATAATTGAAGGAAATGTTATATTTCAATTATATTTCAATTTTAGAGTTTAATAAAAAATCAAGATCTTTTTTTTTTTTTTCCCCCATCCATGTCTTCAGGCCTATTTCCATGGATTCCATGTTAAGAAATAGTAGTTCTTTGGGCGCCTGGGTGGCTCAGTGGGTTAAGCCGCTGCCTTCGGCTCAGGTCATGATCTCAGAGTCCTGGGATCGAGTCCCGCATCGGGCTCTCTGCTCAGCAGAGAGCCTGCTTCCCTCTCTCTCTGCCTGCCTCTCCATCTACTTGTGATTTCTCTCTGTCAAATAAATAAATAAAATCTTAAAAAAAAAAAAAAAAAAACTACTCTTATAAAAAAAAAAGAAATAGTAGTTCTTTGACTATGAGAGATCTTAAAGGCCATGAGTTTGGTTTCTTTTGTTTCTCAGATGATGAAATAAAGACCCACAGCAAATCTGCAGGGTCACACTACTCTGTCGAGATAGTTGTCCTCGGTCCACTTCTCCTGCACCTCACCACCACTGCATGGCATGGACAACTTTCTTCACCTCCGCATCTACCGGGGTTCTTTCTGTGTTTGATCTCCATGTTCTCTATTTGTGAAATGGGTTCCCCTTCTCTTGTCTCTTCTGACTGCCCTTGAGCCTTTTCAGAGGCTCCTTTAAGCTGTTGCTTTTTTAATTCCATGGATCAATTCCATTGAAAAACTCTCTCTAAAGGAGTATAAACCTTATTGGCACATTAAAATTACTACTCAGTGGTATAGGACAGTGGCTCTTAGACTTTGCCATGCATCAGAGTTACCTATAAGGCTTGTTAAGACACAGGACGCTGAGCCCCACTGTTATGTGTAGTAATTTCCTACTCCTTTTATAAGAAATTACCTTAACTTAAGGGGCTTATAGCAACACAGACGATTATCTTGCTGTTATGAAGGTAAGAAGTCCAAAATGGGTCAGCAGGGTTGTATTCCTTCTGGAGGCTTTATAGGAGTATCTGTTTCCTTGTCTGTTCCACTTGCTAGAGGCCACCTGCATCCCTTACATCACTCTGACCCCTGCTTCTGTCATATCTCCTGTCACCTGGATCCTCCTGCCTCCTTCTTATTAAGACCTCTGTGACTACATTGGGCCAACCCAGATCGCCCAGACTAATCTTCCCATCTTAAGAGCCTTGACTTAATCACATCTGCAAAATCCCTTTTGTGGTGTAATGTGACATCATCACAGATTCATGGGATTAGGATGTAAATATCTTTAGGAGGCCATTAGCCTACCTATCAGAGAGTAGCATCTAGCAAGTTTAAAGGTGATGCTGCTGCTACTTGTCTAGGGACCACACACCAGGAACCACCAGTTAAGAGGAATGAACATTAAGATAGGTATAGAAGATCATGTGTTCTAAATCAGACTCATTGCTAAATGATAGAGTGACCTTAACGATGTCAGGTAATTTCTCTGGCTTTTAGTTACCATATCCATAAAGAAATAAAGATTATTTCATGCAAGTTTATAGTAAAGATTGGAATGAAGAGTATTTGTTATGCTACCTAAGAGCATAAACCTATTGCCAATAATGTTAAGGAAGGGTATCCCTTCACACTGTATGAAGGATGATGAAGACATTGATGGAGGACAGAATTGATCTAGCCTGGGGTGGAAGGCAGGTGCTTGCTTCTTCTTCTGTTATCACCATTTATGAATGAAGAAAAGAGCTGAACTGATGATCTCAGGTATGGTAAAAATCAATCTTTGACAGGACAATGAAGTTACAAAGAAATTCTGCATTGCTATATTCCTTCTAAGTCTAGGGAAATTTTACTCAGAGACACTTGTCTGAAGCATTTTCCTTCTTACTTTATTAGGCCTTTCCTTCTTACTTTCAGGTCTAGAGTCACATGTACTATAGGGCAAGACAGCAAAGAAACAGCCATCAGTCCCTAACTACTAGAAGATTTTATTATCAGACATTATGACAAGTCTCATTTAAAAGTTTATAGTTTCATACATATGTCCATTATGCTGTCTTTCCCCTTCTTTCCCCTACTATATTTTTTGTTTCTTAATTAAACAAAAATCCCCAAATCTTTGTATTTTTAGAACATATACTGTAAGAACTAATTATAACATGTCATTCATTCTGTGGAATACAAAAATACTGATGAGTTGCAGAGCACTTTTTATTTTATTCTTGAGAAAAATCTTTCAGTAACATTTAAATAATTGCTTGCTTACTCTGTGGAGAAGATGGAAAGTTATAAACTATATTCTATGTGCTAAATCATTTCAGATTGGAGATTGAAAATAATGCAATCCTGTAAAATAATAGGTACTATTTCTTCTTTAAAATTATACAAGTTATTTTTGATCTAAGAGGTCCAATTGTTTTGATCATAGGTCATGATGATGTTCCTTCAACAACAGTGTGAGGAATGCAGAGAGGTCAAGTTTTATTAAATAAGTTTTCTTAGAAGAGAAAATAAAGCTGCAAAAGAAAAGTAGCTGGGCTAGTGAAGGGCTGGAAACAGATTATGGTTCCATTTCATGCTTTACCATGTAAGTATACCTAGATTTCTAATTGACAGGTTTTGATTTCTGCTCTTCTTTCCTACTTGAGAAAAGTATTTCTTAATAATACCAAATAAAGCACTTGATGGTAGAGAATTACAAAAAGACAGTTATTAATCTCTCTGAATTCCAGTTTTTAGTAAATAATGAGAATGTTGAAGAACATAATATTTAAGTTGATGTAATTTTAAAATCCATGATGGATAATGGCTGGTTGATTTCTCCCACATCCCAAGAACCTAGAAGATTATTCTGGCATACAGGTGGTACACAAAACAAACAATTGTTTGTTTAATTAAATTGAACTGAAGTGACTAGTTCTAATTCAAAGTTCATTAGCCTCTGATGGTTCTAAAACACTAAAGTCCTCAGACTTTTGGGGAAGATGGCAGAGTAGGAGGACCCCAAATTCACTTTGTCCCATGAATATACCTAAGTAACACCCATATCAGTGTAAATAATGCAGAAAATGACCCCAAAATAGCCAGAACAGACTGTGGAGAGTCTGTGGGAGCCTGGACTGAAGGAAAAAAAAAGTGGCTCAGCAACAAAAGTAGGGCACACATAGGGGATATCCCTGACCCAATGGGTCCTTATAAACAGGGAACATTGCACTGCAGAACCTCTTTTTCATAAGGCCACTACTTTCAAAAGCTAGAGATATACCTGACTTTCCTAACACAGAGAAACAGAAAAAGAGAGTTAGATAAATAAGAGACAGAGGAATATGTCCCAAATGATAAAGGGCAAAATCATACCAAGAGAGCTAAATGAAAGGGAGATAAACAGAGATGCCAATTTAAAGTAATGGTCATAAAGGTACTCACTAGACTTGAGAAAAGAGTAGAGGACCTCAGTGAGATTTTTAACAAAGAGATGTAAGACATAAAAAATAACCAATCAGATATGAAGAACTCAAACAGAAAGTAAAAATATAGTAGTTGGAATAAATAGTTGAGTAGTGGAAGCAAAAGAATAGATTGGTGACATGGAGGACAGAGTAATGGAAGGCAATCAAGCTGGACAAAAGAGAAAAAACAATAGAAAGTGAAAATAGACTTAGGAAACTCAGTGACACCATCAAGTGTAATAACATTTACATTACAGAGATCCCAGAAAAAGAAAAGAGAGAAAAGGAACATAACATTTACTTGGCAGAAATAGTAGTTAATAACTTACCTAATCTGTAGAAGGAAACAGAAATTCAGACCCAGGAGGCACAGAGAGTTCCCAAAAGATCAACCAAAGGAGGTCCACACCAAAACATACAGTAATTAAAATGGTAAAAAGCAATGATAAAGTGAAAATTTTATAAGTAGCAAGAGAAAAGAAAATAGTTAAATATAAGGGAAACCCCATATGGTTATAAGTTGATTTTTTCAGCAGAAACTTTGCAGAGTGGCATGACACATTCAAAGTATTGAAAGGAAAAAAATTAAAAAATAAAGAAATCCTGCAGCTAAGGAATACTCTGTTCTTCAATGCTATTATTCAGAACAGAAGGAAAGAGAAAGAGTTTCCTAGGAAATTAAAGAAATTCATGACAACTAAACCAGCCCTGTAAGAAATACTAAAGGGATTCCGAGTAGAAAGGAAAGACCATAACTAGAAGTAAGAAAAGTAGGAAGCATATAACAGCAGTAAAATTAGGTATATCTATAAAATATAGTCAAGGGATTTACAAAATAAAAGGATGTGAAGTATGACATCCTATTCCTAAAACATAGGTGGGAGGAGAGGAGTAAAAGAATGGTTTCAAAATTAAGACACTGACAATTTAGAATGGACTGCTATATGCCTAAGCCATTATATATAAACCTAATGGTAACTACAATAAAAAACCAGTAATAGATATGCAAAAAATAAAGAGAAAGGAATCCAAGTATATCAGTATATCACTAAAGAAAGCCAGCAAACCATGATAAAAGAGAGCAAAAAAAAAAAAAAAGAGAGGAACAGAGAAGAACTATAAAAATAGCCATAAAACAAGTAACAAAATGGCAATAAGTACATACCTATCAATAATTACTTTGATTGTGAATAGATTAAATGCTCACTCAAAATACATAAGGTGACAGAGTGGGTAAAAAAGAAAGACCCATCTGGGGCACCTGGGTGGCTCAGGGGGTTAACCCTCTGCCTTCGACTCAGGTCATGATCTCAGGGTCCTGGGATGGAGCCCCACATCGTGCTCTCTGCTCAGCATAGAGTCTGCTTCCTCCTCTTCCTCTCTCTCTGCCTGCCTCTCTGCCTACTTCTGATCTCTGTTTGTCAAATAAATAAATAAAATCTTTAAAAAAAAACAAAAAGAGCCACCTATATGATGTCTACAAGGGACTAATTTTAGGTCTAAAATTTTAGGTCTAAAAGTCAAATGAAGATTTAAAGTCAAAGGATATAAAAGAATTTATTGTGCAAATATATGTGAAAAGAAAGCCAGGGTAGCAATAGTCATATGAGACAAAATAGACTTTAAAGTAAAGACTACACCAAGAAACAAAGGACACTATATATTTCATAAAAAGAACAATCCAACAAAAAGATGGAACAATTATAAATGTTTATGCACCCAACATGGGAGACCTCAAATACATAAAGCAGCTAATAACAAATATAAAGGAAGTAATTGATAGTAATACAATAATAGTTGGGGATAGGGGACTTTAACGGCCCACTTACATCAAAGTATAGATGATCCAAACAGAAAACAAGGAAACAATGGCTTTGAAAGACACCTTGGACCAGATGGATCTAACAGATACATTTAGGTCTGTCCATCTCAACACAGAAGAATACACATTCTTTTCAAGTGGGCATGAAACATTATCCAGAATAGATCACCTATTAGGCCACAAAACAAATCTCAACAAATTCAAAAAGATTTAATCATACCATGCATATTTTCTGACCACAATGCTATGAAACTAAAAATCAACCACAAGAAAAAATCTGGAAAGAACACAAATACATGGAGGTTAAATAACATGCTACTAAATAATGAATGGGCCAACCAAGAAATTAAAGAGGAAATTAAAAAATACATAGAGAAAAATGAAAATGAAAATACAATGGTCCAATTTTTTTGAAATGCAGATAAACTATTCTTTTTTTTTTAAGATTTTATTTATTTTTTTGACAGAGAGATCACAAGTAGGCAGAGAGGCAGGCAGAGAGAGAAGGAGGCAGGCTCCCCACTGAGCAGAAAGCCCCATGCGGGGCTCAATCCCAGGACCCTGAGATCACAACCTGAGCCAAAGGCAGAGGCCCAACCCACTGAGCCACCCAGGCACCCCCAGATAAACTATTCTAAGAAAGAAGATGATAGCAATATAGGCCTACCTAAAGAAGCAAAATTAAAACAAAACAAACAAAAAACAACTCCAATAAACAAAGTAGAGAAAGAAGAAGAAACAAAATCCAAAATTAGTAGAAAGAAGAAAGAAATGGAATAGAACAAAAACAAAAATAGATCAATGAAACCAGTTGGTGTTTTGGAAAAAAACCAACAAAATTTATAAGCCTTTAACCAGGTTCATTAAAAAAAAAAAGAAAAGAAAAGAGAGAGAGAGAGACAGAGTCAAATAACCAAATCAGAAATGAAAGAAGAAATAACTGACACCACAGTAACACAACAAATTCTAAGAGACTATTATGACAAATTATATGCCAACACATTTGAACAGACCAATTATCAGCAATGAAATTGAATCAGTAATCAAAAAACTCCCAACAAAAAAAGTACAAGACCAGACAGCCTCACAGGCAAATTCTACCTAACATTTAAAGAAAAGCTAATAGTTATTCTTCTCAAACTATCCCCCCAAAAATGGAAGAGTGGTGAAAGCTTCCAAATTCATCCTATGAGGCCAGCATTACCTTGAAATTAAAACAAGATATAGACACTAGGTGTGTTGGAGGGTTTTTATCATGACTAGGTGTACTTTGCCTAATGCTCTTTCTGCATCTATTGAAATGATCATATGGTTTTTGTCCTTTCTATACTGAGGAGATGTATTATGTTGATTAATTTGTGAATATTGAACCACTCTTGCATCCCTGGAATAAATCCTGCTTGATCATTGTGAATCATTTCTTTAAGGTATTGTTGGTTTCAGTTTGCTTCAGCCTTCTTCTCCCTTTGCCCCTCCCCCAGCTCATGTTCTCTCTCTCTCTCTCTCAAATCAATAAATAAAATCTTTAAAAATTTTTAAAAAGTTAAAAATGGGCAGAGGACATAAATAGACATTTCTCCAAAGAAGACATAGAGGTAGCCAACAGACAACATAGCTCAACATCACTCATCATCAGGGAAATGCAAATCAAAACTACGATGAGAGGTCACCTCCTACCTGTCAGAATGGTAAAATGTAAAACAAGAAACAATAAGTGCTGGTGCGGATGTGGAGAAAAAGGAACCCTCATGCACTATGGGTGAGAATGCAAACTGGTGCAGCCCCTGTGGAAAACACTATGGAGGTTCCTCAAAAAGTTAAAAGTAGAACTATGATCCAGTAATCTCACTACTGGGTATTTATCCTAAGAATACAAAAACGGTAATTCAAAAAAATATATGCACCCTTTTGTTTATTGTAGCATTGTTTATAATAGCCAAGTTATGGAATTAGCCCAAGTGTTGATTGATAGATTAATGGATAAAGAAGATGTGGTGTATACACACACACATACAAGCACACATGCTGAAATATTATTCAGTCATTAAAAAAATGAGTTCTTGCCATTTGCAATAACATGGATGGAGCTAGAGAGTATAATACCAAGTGAGATAAGTCAGAGAAAGACAAATAACATGTGATTTCACTGATATGTGGAATTCAAGAAGAAAAGAGGAATGAAGAAAAAAAGAGACAAACCAAATAATCAGATTGTTAACTATAGAAAAAAAAATGATGATTACCAGAAGAAAGGGAGTTGGGCAGAGGATAGGTGAATAAAGTGAAGAGGGTTAAGAGTGTAGTTATCATGAGAAGCATCGAGTAATATACAGGATTGCTGAATCACTATATTGTACACCTAAAACTAATAGAACACTCTATGCTATCTATACTGGAATCAAAATAAAAAATAAATAGATAATAAACTTGGGGGGGAAAAGCGAATTCCTTAGACAGAGAGTATATACAGAATAAATTCCCGAGGCAAGAGATAGAAAAATAATCTCAAAGAGAAGCAATGTTGCCCCTTGACATACAGTTTTGTAACCAAGATATTAGAGAAATTTGTGAATCTGAGTCCCATGATATTATCTGAGATTTACTGGCTTGTTCAAAGAATAAAACCAGAGTACTTCCTAGAAAGTCAGAGTAAAGTTGGGTAAAATCTCAAAAAGAGATTAAATATGTCCCTGGGAAGGCTGACGGTATCTCAGGAGGTTCACAGCAATCACATTCAAGGGAGAACCAATGGGTTTTTGCTCAGAGGTCTTGGAGGATCTCTCTTGTATTTTTCTTTATGTAGTTTGATTAGGTGAGGACAGAGCATCTAGCTCATCGAATGATGTAAATCTCAGTGACTTTCCAATGGACAAATGATTTGTTCACAGTTCATTTCCCCCCAAATCCACTTCAGTGTGAATAGACCAAGTTACCTTGAAAATGTCTTCTTCAGGCTTTGGTTCATTCTGTAGCTACCTATCATTTACTCTTCCAATTCCCCTCCCTGTAGGAATGACTAAAACATGAACATGATTTGAATGGTATAAATATTATTATTATGAGTATATAATAATTATAACATAAATATTAATATTTCACCAATTTAATAGTATTGATAAAATTATTTTCTCTGAGCTAGTTCTTCAGAAACTATCACACAGAAATTCAAAAATATTTTATCTATAGCTCAGCTTTTGATATTTGAAATATTATTTTGGTTGAGTTTGGGATCAGAAATGCCATTAGCTATTAAAACTGCAATAGCAATTTAATTTTTTAGTTCAGGAAACCTATTCATTGTTACTCTAGTTTACCTATGGCTATTAATCACATATGCATATTACCGATGACACAAGACCGGTATGATATGCAATTTCAAATTTAGATGTTTTTTCTCTCTTGGATAAGGACCTTGATACTACAAACCCACTGCCTTTTTTTGGTCTATTGTTCTTGTAGCCACATTCTCTGTCCTGATTTCTAGCATGTACAAGCATGTATGGGCAAAGCCTCATCTAGGAAAATGTGTGGCGTGTGCCTGTTTCATAGCTCAAATCTGTTATTTGGTCCCCTTTATATTGTCCCTTAACTAATTCTGAAATGTTACTTCCACAAAAATTGACATCTCTTACAGAATGCCTCGCCCCAAATACAGCATTCTTTTGGTAATGTAGGTATACATGAGATGGTTTTTTTTTTTTTCCCAAAGATCTTTTTTCTCTCTATAAGGTTAACAAGAATGAGATAAAATCAGGGAAGACTGACAATCAAGTCATTTGAAAGAGAAAAAGGTAAAGAAAAAAGCAAATCTATGCTGTTCTTAGAGAGCTCACCTACAAAAAATGAAGACTCCTATGTAGTCCTGGAAATAAGAAAAAGCTTTATGACCTTGGTTTTGCTGTTTCCTCTCCCTGGTCCTGAGCAGGCATGGGAGTAGTTCCCAAAGTCTATTGTTCTTCAGGTTTGCATGGGGCCACTTTTAGACCAGTGCTCACTCCCAATCAAAGATTGTCCCAATATGTACACTGTATAAATATACTCATTAAATTTGTGAAACTTTATAACTTAGACCAGCTGCCCTATAAACTTTAACTGCACACAAACAAAAAAGTCATTTTAGCATTTTGATGGCCATATAAGTGGCCATCAAACCAAAGAGAAAATAATTTTCTTGTTAAACCTACTTCCCCACATGAATGGGGAATGAATGACCTGCTATTTTGGATATATTATGATGCACATATTGGAGAGGGCTTCATATGTCCTCATGCTTAGCGTCACTATCATGATGAATTTCAGGGAAGAGAACAAGACACATAAGGATGGCATATTACAATATAATGTAAATTCTGATATCCTAAAAATAATTTTCTTCAATGATTTGTCCTTAAGGTGTCTTGTACACCTACTATTACTACACAACACCTCATGTCCTTGTTCTCAGCTTCTCCTTGGGAATTCACACATCAATTCCTATAGTAGCTGTGCATTATCTGATGGGACAAGGTGTAATAACCTGTCATTGAACATGAAGAGAACATTTGTGTGACAGCTGACATTAAGCCCAACGTGTTTTATTTTCTTTTAGAGGTTATAGTCTAGACATTGTAAAATGATTAGCAGAAGTTGGACACCTGCTTTGAAAATATGTTCCTGGAATTTTGATGGAAAGAACAAGATTTTCTGTGGAAAGCCTTCAGGCATGGAGAAGCTTGGTAAGTCATGAATTCTGTATTAGTATTTGAAAGGTTGGGTGTGTATAATCGTATGTGTCATAGTGAATGGTATGCTGTCAGAAGTCCAAGTCCCAGTACCAATGAAGTGGTAGATAAGTTCACTCTGTTATTTGTGTTTCTTAAATTTGATCCCCGTGACCTGTCCTTCTGTAACTGGGATTGACTGCTGTTTGTAGGATTCATTAGACCTGATATTTTTTCCTCTTCTCATTGTGAACCTGACATTCCAGCTGACTGGTTCCATCTGTGATACTCTGCTGAGTTTGGTCTGTTATGCTCTACAATAATTGGGATCACCTATGCACACTTTTTACAAATGATGAACCCTTTTAAGTCATCTAGTGACTACTTCTATAGTCCTGAAGCAATATTAATTGCATCCCTATTTGAGGAATCTGAAATAGAGAGGCCCAACTCAAGACATTAATAACCACCTCTTTTCCAACCATCAACATACATTTTAGTCGATTTAAAACAAAAATAGGTAAGCCATTAATCTGACCAGTCTTTGTAATACTGGACCATGAAAAATTTCTGTGATGACATGGGCAATACTAACATTTCATCCCAGGAAAAGAAAAGTGAGTCACACATATGGATCCATGTATAAGATGTGGGCACTGAAGTAGGAGCCCTTGGAGGCATGAATCTCAGCCTAGAAGGTGAGGGGTATGGGATAAATGGGGGTAAGTAAGTAGTGCAAATGCAATGGAAAGACCAGCTCAGAGAAATCCCTGCCAAAGACACTACATGACAGTACTTGCCTTTCTTACTTCCATGAACAAGTTCCTTGGAAACAAATCCCTTATGTCACTCTTTCAAGTCTCACTTCCCCTCCTTCCTTCATAACTCCAAAGGCTTCACATTTATATGAATAATAATATAAATATATATGTACACACACTGAGAGTGTTTTGTAATTTATATAGTACTGTTCTAAAAGTTTCTTGTGATCACAGTGATTAGGTTAAACTAGAGGCAAAGATTACTAGAGTACAAATGGCTGACGACATTTTGATTTTATAGGAGTGTCATTCCAAGCTAACAGTTTCCATCCGTAGTGAATCTTTTGCTATCTGTGGAGCTTACAGATACAGAGATAAGGAGGATCCAAACAAAAGAAATATGACCAGATGCCAATTTCTTTACCACCTCTGTGGGAATAAGTAGGTAGAACCCTGTTATTTCTTAGCTCAAGCTGCTACAGCAAAAACTTATTTCTCATGGTTTTGGAAACTGAAAGTTCAACATCAGGGTGCCAGCATGTTCTGGTACTAGTGAGTGCCCTCCTGCAGGTTGTGGACTGTCAACTTCTTACTGTATTCCCCAAAGCTGGAAAGAGGATAAGAAAGTTCTTTAGGGTTCACTTTTAAAGCACTTAATCCCATTCTTGGGGATTCAAGCTTCATGGCCCAACAACTTCCCAAAGACCTTACCTCCTTAAACTATCACTTCGGGGTTGAAGATGTCAGTCTATAAGCTTGGAGGGATATAAACTTTCAGTCCATAACACCATAGAAGATTTTCATGGCTTCTAGTCAGGGCTCTTGGTTGTGCTTCTCTTCCCAAATTACTTTCTTCCCTTTGGCCTTCCTTTTTTTTTTTTTTTTTTTTTTATTAAGAGCACATGAAAACTGTTTTTACTTTCTGGGCTTGTAAAACAAATCTCTGCAGTCTTCGATGCCAGATGTGGATAAGCTCCTGGGTAGAGGAATGAGAGCCCTTTTGTAAATATTTTGTGAATTCCTCAAATATTCATCCTTTGAACCACAGTCAATGGTTTTTCATACTGCTAAGCATCAGGTCTGTGTTCTTGGGATATCCCATGATAACTAATAATTAGCATCCAGAAAGCTACATCTTGGGTGGAAATGCCTAAGTTTTCCAGAACACTATCATGTCGAATAACCCACCTAGCCTGGAAGAAATTATATTCTAATTAAAATTATGGGGGAAACTATTACATTTTCCCATGGTGTCTCTTTCCTCTAGGATTTTCTGTTTCTTCGTTTTAATAGTTATCATCAAAGAACCATTCAGAACATTTTCCAACCCAGATAAGTGATTCAAGTCATTGAGTGCAGAGGGCTTGTCAAGAAAATTAGCATTTTTGTCCTAATCCTGTGTATCAACATGGTTTTGCTCTTTCTCCCTTTATGTGAATTTTCTTTTATAATACTAAAGTAAAAGTTTAAGTATCTCTAAATACTAAGGTAAAAGTTTAAGTATTTCTTTCTTTTTTTTTTATTTTTAAATTTTATTTATTTATTTATTTTATTTGACACACAGAGATCACAAGGAGGCAGAGAGGCAGGCAGAGAGAGAGGAGGAAGCAGGCTCCCCACTGAGCAGAGAGCCTGAGGCGGGGCTCTATCCCAGGATGCTGGGATCATGACCTGAGCCTAAAGCAGAGGCTTTAACCCACTGAGCCACCCAGGCACCCCAAAAGCTTAACTATTTCTTTTTTTGAGGTATTTTCAGACTTATTCTAGCCACTCTGGAGTTTTGTTATTTTGAATGAGATTTTTTTTCCCATTATAATTTCTAGCTGGTTGGTGCTGGTGCAGATCTTTATGGTACAGACCTTGCAGTGAGGGCTGCACAGCATTGGCATCACCAGGAAAATCGTGAGATGTAAAATGCCAACCTCTGGCATCACTCCAGACCTAGTCAGACTTCCTCTTTCCACAAACCCTCAGCTGGATTCACCTGGACATAAAAGTTGAGAAACGTTATGTCGAGAAACTTGATTTAGAGAACTTAATTTTCTCTTGGAGGAAAACAGCAGAATGGAGACTATGGTCCAGCTGTCCCATAGCGCTTTCTCTTCTGCTCCTCATTCCTGCTATCTTAGATCTCTTCTTGAGTAGCCTCCATGACAGTCTTCTGGGAAAATTCCCTTTTAAAACCTACAGGGTATTGCAGATTTTTAGCCTTATGAGATATTGCTTTTCATCTGATTTAATATGCACTGTATGTTATAAAATGTTCTCAACTTCTTAGATATTTCAGAGTCTCTATTTCTTAAAACATTTATTTAATAATTTATTTTTGATAATATTAATGGGATATGTGGAAGAAGGAATATTATGCATGAGAGCCCAGCCACCATCTGGAATCAGAAGTCTAAATATATTTTTAAATCCAGTAAGGTCAATGCAATTGAATTCTGTTCTTTTTAATTCCTAAAGCAAAAATTTTAGAGTTATATGCTACCCTGTCAACTTTCTCTCTCTCTCTCTCTCTTTTTCTCCCTCTCTCTTTTTCTCTGTCTCTCTTACACACTTTTGTAAAAGGGTAAGTTGTGTTGAATTTATTACTGAACCTCTCCTTGACATCATAGAAACATATTATGGCAAAAGAAGTTTCTATTAAAAAGGTTTTTAGGGGTCCCTGGGTGGCTCACTGGGTTAAGCCCCTGCCCTAGGCTCAGGTCATGGTCTCAGGGTCCTGGGATCGAGCCCCATGATGGATTCGCTGCTTAGTAGAGAGCCTGCTTCCCCCTTTGTCTCTGCCTGCCTCTCTGCCTACTTGTGATCTCTCTCTGTCAAATAAGTAAATAAAAATAAAAATCTTTAAAAAAAAGTTTTTAGAGGGGCCAGATGGCTCATTCAGTTAAGTGTCTAACTCTTGATTTTGGTTCAGGTCATGATCTCAGGGTTGTGAGATGGAGCCTTCTCCTGGGCTCCACATTGGACATGGAACCTGCTTAAGATTATCTCTTTCCCTCTCCCTCTATCCCTCTCCAATCCCCCTTTAAAAAAAGTTTTTAGATTTTGACTGATACTTCCATATTGTCTTAGTAAATTGAATCTTGACTTTTATTATTATTATTATTATTATTATTATTATTTGTATATTCAGCTAAGTTAGCCATGTGACATTATTGGACATTCCATTTAATAGAAAAGTAAGGGTAAAGATGCTCATTTTCTCCATGGTTTGACTAATGTAATCTAGACAGATCTCATACTCTTTTGTCCAGATATTTTGGGATTTACTTATTGATCACTTATTTTTGTAAATTCTTATCCTGAGTGCAGCTTATAAATCAGTACTGTACATCCTCATTTTCCAGTTCTTGCTTGGGACCAAAAGAAAAGCTTCTGACCTCTTATAGGTTTTGACTCTGGTACTGGAAATGACTATCAGCCACTTGTTATGATATTTGAACAATTTATTTGGAAAATTAGAATAGTTATTCTTAAAACAATGTCTTTAAATTCCTATCTTTAGGATATACGTTTTTTGCCTTTTTAAGATGGGTATAATTGAGGGGCTCCTGGCTGACTCAGAAGTGCATGAGATTCTTGATCTTGGGTTGTGAGTTTGAGCTCCACGGTTGTTGTAGAGATTACTACAAAAGTTAATAAAATTGGAAGAAAAAAAGAGGGGTTCAATTGAAATTTCCTGGAAATTACTTTTAATGTTAGGTATGACCAATGACCTATATTACACTTATAAAAAACAACAACAGGGAATGGCTACAAACTACTATTCTAGAAGAATGCTTCTGCTTCTGGATCTTAAATGTGCATAGAGATCACCTGGGGATCTTGTTAAAAGAGAGACTCTGATTTTCTGTGTCTAGATTACAGCCTGAGATTTTGTGTTTCAACAAGCTCCCAGGATATTATGCTGCTGGTCCACAGACCACATTTTGAGAGTAACACTGAAGAACAGTGGTTCTGGAAGTGGGGTCCCTGGAGGCAAGGTGCATTTTAATAAGCGCTGGAGTGATTTTGACGTACCCTAAATTTGAAAACCTCTGCTCTAGACAATAGAAGTTATTTATGTTCCCAAGACCCTAATGCAAATGTTCACCCTTTGTTAAAGATGAAAGCAAGCAAAGACATCATCGAATGTCCAAGGATGAATGTCCAAGAAAGAAGTTAGTTCTCCTCACTAAAGAGATGCTCTTTGAAGTGATTTTATTTTATTTAAAGATTTTATATATTTATTTGGGGGGTAGGTCCCTGGATCATCACCTGAGCTGAAGGCAGATGCTTAACTAACCGAGCCACCCAGGGGCCATTGAAGTAACTTTAATGCCATCACTGAGGAGGAAGTTATTTTACTCCTCCTTATGGCATATATAGAAAGATATGAAGACTGGGACTGCCTTCCTGTACCATGACATGTTCTACTATGAAGACGAGACCCTTACAGCTTACAGTTCCTTAGCTTTGGAGCACATGATTAAGATTTCGTAAGGTACACACTGGATGTTAGAGAGTATATCTTAAGGGAAGAAGAGAAAAAGTATAATTATTATATTTATATATAATATTATAAATTCTCTCTATTTAACACATTATAAATATTTTATAAAATAAAATATATAAAGGGCCTGGTACATTACTTTTGCTGTTTTAGGAATAATCCACTTAAGGCTTTCTTTTTTCCTCAAAAGCTTTGGTGGCAAATTTCAGTATTAGCAAAACTTTCTGAAAAAAATATTTTGGAGGCAGTTTACTTAGATGATTACCCAAAAACAATAGAGAAATAAGTTCACGCAGGGCCTGAATACAAGTAGCTACCTCAATTAACCCATTGTCTCATCTCCAAGGCAGCCAAAAGGGGAGAGGGCAACTCAGGAAAGGTGCCCAATTCACTCCTGCACATCCATTTTAATAAAGTTCACAGAAAGTTGCTTAGCCTTAGGAGTATTAGTAGAGTATTAGTAGAGGTGGTGAAGATGGAAAGTGATGCAATTGAGACCAAAGCCTATACTCAAGAACCCCAAGACTAAAGTCTTTAGAAATTTGGAAATTGAGGAGTATTTTCAGAGAGGAAATAGTTGTAGATTAGTCCAAGGTCATCAGAGGCAGGAGGCAACTTCTTAAGGACAAATTGTCCAGTTTCTATGAAATATCCAATATCATCAGGTAATGGTACTGACTTGGGCATAAATGGATCCATCTCTGGTTTTGTAATTACTTTGGTCATAAAATATTCTTCTTTCAAACATTAGCGGCAATCAGTCAAAGCAGTTTTCAACCTGACCTCTTCATCTTACCTATGCTTTTCAGGTTAACCTAAGATAAAGTGGATGGGCCACAGGTCCAGAAAAATCATGGAGGTTTTTCATTTTTGAGCCACAGAAGTAAGTCAACTTCTCTGCTTCTATTCAAAATAGGTTTTTCTCTTCTTCTGTTAAGATCTATTAAGATTAACCATGTCCTTCAAAACAATTTAATGTATAGAAGTAAGGCTCTTATCTTCAGAAAGAGACATGTCATGCTACAAGAAAGCAGTCCCAAACTTAAGGCAAGAGAAGTAAATCAACCAAATGGCCAAAACTCTGATTCAGAGAACTGAGATGATCTTTATGACAGACTGCATTTTCCAAGGACCACAGAAAAATATTTTCCACCACACACACTTTACAGTAAGACTTCTACCCTCTTCCCATTGAGAAGTGAGAGTCAATGTTTCTTCTCCTTAAATGTGGCTCACGACTTTGACCAAAGTGAAGCAATGTGAATTCCAATGGTAGTTCATAAGAAGTGATACAACTTTTGTCTTGTTCTTTTTGGGTACCTGTTCTTGGAACACAACCACCATGCTGTGAGAAAGCCCAAGTATCCACATGAAGGGCACCTGTTGTAGGTGCTTCAGGCCAATAACCCTGCTGGGAGCTCACCATATCAGCCACCAGACAGGTGAGTAAGACTTTAGATGATTCGAGCTCCCAGCATTCAAGTCATCTCCAGCCTTTGAAATTCCAAGTTGAGGTCCCAAATATCACAGAGCAGAAACACAATACCTCATTGTTCCAAATTCCTGATTCACACATTCCATGAACATATGATATGATTATTGTTTTATTGGGTGGTTTGTCATGTAGCCATACTAGCTGGGAAGGTCCTTTTCTGTGAAGGGCACACATATACATATAACATGTGATTACAGGGAAGTGGTTGATATTTACCACGTCAAGAAACTTTTTCTTTCTCTTCATAGTATTTCTTATGCTTCCACAGAAGAAAGTTATTTCAAAAATTATACATTCCCCATTTCTTTAGCTTATCGTTAGCTGCATGGTCTGATCAGATAATATGGTGACTGCAAGTCAGTGATCCCACAAGGCTGTGTAGGAACCATAAATCTCAGGATTTATCTTACCTTCAACATACTTTCACCCTCAGTCATACTGATGAAAATGCACCCAGTGCAGAGGCATGAATACATTCCAAGTCGAGATATTCCAGATTCTTTGCAGAACCAGGCTCTCTCTTTGAAAGCAGTTTGCACGGCATGGCATGGGCCTTGATGAAGGGGTGGGCTAAGCTCTGACACAGTACAGCTTCCTCGTGGCCTGTTTTTCCCTCCCAATCTTTATCCAGGGCGATGACTGCCAAATAGGCCATCAGGATTTGTTCAACGCCTGACGTTCACATGTTACATCCAGACCCAAGTTGGTCACGTGATTGGAAGGAGATGTTATGAAACATAGACTTTGTGTTTACATTTAGCTCCATATGGACTAGCATCGAGATTTCTCTGGCATAACTTGTTCTTTCACATCTGTGGAGCAGCAGCGAGCAGACTCTTCCCTGCACATCAGCATGGGTGAATATGTTTGGAGAAAAATCAAAGGACTATTTTGGATACCTTTGACTTGAAAAGTATTTAGAGGCATCCTCTCTGTGCTAATACAATCATCGAAGGAGATGATGCAGTAGGATACAGAGGAGTTAAGAAATGTGTTTGTAGGAAACAATAGCAATTTTTTTTTTTTAAGAAGTAATCACTGCTAAATACCCTCCACTCACAGAGCATTTGGGTGGTTCTGGCTAATGTCAGAGAGGGGTGGGTCTCATAACAGTACCAGGAGATATTATAAGGAAAAACATGCATGAGGAAAAGAGGAAAATTAAAGTATTTATAAGTATTTAAAATTGAAGTATGTATAAGTATTAAAGTATTTATAAGTAAGATAAAGAATTGTAATATTGGGGCACCTGGGTGGCTCAGTGGGTTAAGACTCTGCCTTCAGCTCAGGTCATGGTCTCAGGGTCCTGCGACCGAGCCCTGTGTCGGGCTCTTTGCTCAACAGGGAGCCTGATTCCTCCTCTCTCTCTCTCTGTCCCTGTCTCTCTGCCTACTTGTGATCTCTGTCTGTCAAATAAATAAATAAAATCTTAAAAAAAAAAAAAAAAGAATTGTAATAGCTAAGATGTGGAAGGAATCTTGGAGTGGAAGAGGATCAGGCATATCTGGTCCCATGGTGCTAAGACTTTCTTCACCACATAGGTATCAAGACTTCTTTTCATTAAGAGCCCTCATCCTTAGTTTTTGTATTTCCAAGTAACTCAGCTCTTAAAAATGTGGGAACCCAAGAGTCTGTTTACTTGGGTCTCAGCAAAATTTTAGGACAGGGCCAAGTACTTTTGCTAAAAGGACCAGGAGGAGGCTAGGAGTTGGCAACTTTGATGGGCCTTCGCCCCCAGGGACCTGGAAAATCTCTTCACTGGGTCCGATGATGTAAATCCTTACTTGACGCGCTATGAGATGAGCTCCCTGCCTTGGCCGCACTTCCACACAGGTTTTCCAGAGCAAGCCAGAAGAGACTTCAAGCTGGAAGCTTATTTATCAAATCCCGTTGTTGCCTATGAGCCATTCCCTTATCTCTTTACTCACTGGTTTGAGGGTCCAGGACTAGCAGCTCTGGCTTCAGCTGGGACTTAGTCAGATAGACACATTCTTGAGTCCCACCCCAGATTCACCTCAGAAACTATAGTGGTGGGCCCACAATGTCTGTATTTTAGCAAGTCATCCAAGCAATTCTAACACATGTCAAAGCACCAAGGTCTCAAGGTCATATATGATTTTCTCTCAACCCAGGTAACTCATGGAGTGGGTTTGGGGAAGAGGCCAGGAGCAGGCACATCAGCCTCTTCTCCTCCATACCTTCCCTATTCGGTTCCTGCCATCTGTTCTTTGCAAATTTAGGAGCCCAAGCTGGAAGTCAAAACATTGGAGTCTACCTCTTTGTTCTATCATTTTTTTTTAAGGGTCCTAATTCTCCTTGAGATAGTATGGTTTCATCTGACTAAGGAGGGTAGAAGGTCAGTAAAAAGGAAGGGCGGAAAAAAAATTTTTTTTTAAATTTTTTTTAAAATATTTTTTGGAGAAAAAAAATTTTTTTTAGATAGGATTTCACCCTGTGATGAGATGATATTAGATTAATCAAATAGTCCATCTAATTTAACATCTTTTTATTTTTAGCAGATTTGTCACATACAGGGAAAATATATCTTTATATAAATAATAATCGATAGAGTAAATTTTGCTATGCTTTGTGTCTAGTCCATATAAGTGATATTACTATTAAGATGATATTAGAGAGGTGCCTGGATGACCAGTCAGTTAAGCATCTGCCTTGGGCTCAGGTCTTGATCCCAGGGTCTGGGATCCAGCCCAGGGTCCAGTCCCTGCTCAGCAGGGAGTCTGCTTCTACCTCTCCATCTGCCCCTCCTGCCAGCTCGGCTTGTGCTCTCTCTCTCTCTCTCTCACTCTCTCTAATAAATAAATAAAATAAATAAAATATATAATAGAGATTCTTCATTTTTATTAGAATTTATATTCTTAATCTATAAATGTTAAATCATTTGTCCTAATGCTTCTATACCTTTAGAATATAAGAAATGACTATTTGAATGGTCAGCCTGATGTACTGAAACATTTCAGGGCATTAAAACTATTTCACTGTTCTTCAGTTTTTAGTATAATACGCTCTAACCATAAAAAAAATACCATAATCACGGGGCACCTGGGTGGCTCAGTGGGTTAAAGCCTCTGCCTTCGGCTCAGGTCATGATCCCAGGATGGGCTCTCTTCTCGGCAGGGAGCCTGCTTCCTCCTCTCTCTCTCTCTCTGCCTGCCTCTCTGCCTCCTTGTGATCTCTGTCTGTGAAATAAATAAATAAATAAAATCTTAAAAAAACCCACATAATCAAAACTAGCATTTATAGTTTAACTTAAGTTGCCACCTCCTGTTAGAGATAAGACTCAAATTCAGACACAATACTCTTCATTCAAACATTTATGTCTATCATATAGGAAAGAAAATTTGTATATGTATATGTGGTGTGGTGTGTGTGTGCGTGTCCAATCTCTTTTCTGCCATCTTTTTCTTTACCTTCTTCCTTCAAACATGTTTACATTGCTTCCACCCTACTAATAAGATAGAATAAAACAAAATCCAATACTTCTCTCCTGAACCCTGTTCTGAGACTTCTTTTCTATCTCTGTGTCTTCACTGAAAAATGTTAATGTGAGTTACCTTAAGTCTGAGGAAAGCCGATTGTATGGAAATAGCTTGTTATAATTATTTTGTTTCTAAATAACCCATTAACTATGGTTACAAGTTCAAAAACCACATGATTTTTATAATTTCAAGTTCGCCTTTCCAAACTTATTTTTTATACATAAAGTTATTTATGTATAAATAACTATTTATAAATATTAAATTAACTGAAGTTTATCATGTTAAATATTAACAATGATTAACCTCACTTAATTAAATGCCTTTAAACTATAATCAATCCTCAATTAAACATATTTAGTTTAAGTATTTCTAATGCATGTCAGGATATACTTACCTCTTAAAGCAAAATGCCTCTAAGTTCTGCAGTAATTCTTTGAAATCTATAAGCTCAAACTTATTAGTATCATTAATGAGGTTCTTTTAAGCATTCTGTTATTGTTTATAGATAATTAAATTTTACCATACCTTTGAATTTAAGTCATAATTCTAAATCAATTATTCATTTCCAACTGATATCCTAGAGTAAATTTTCCAGGTGCTCTAATATGCCAGATTCTTTTAAAATTGCAAAAGTTTTTATGACAAACACATAGGACATTCCTAAATTTAACAACAACAACAAAAAACTCTGAATATGAGGATTTGATTAATTTCATCATCTCATAATTTAGTTTTAAATATTCCAAGTGATTATAAAGTGATGTGCTCAAATAATTTGCCATCCCAAAAGTTACTGAGTAAAATATTGGGACGATGAGATAGTATCTAATTGATAAGAAATCCCAGACCAGGATACAGGACCTAGGAATTAGGTGATTTCAGAATGAATCAGTGGGCATCATGGGTTGATGCACTGTTCCTTTCTTCTGGTCTAATTCCTTTTTCTACCATGAACACAGGCTCCAATATCTATGTGTACCGACTGGGATTGTGTTTGCCTCTCTCTCAACTTGTACAATCTTTAATTGTACAACCTAATTCAATGTTTTATCTTGCCGCTAATTACTTTATCACTTGACTGCATTCAACTGCCCTCTTCATTTCCTAATTTGAGTCTGTATATTGTTTCCACATGCCTAGCGTGGACCTTGATATAATTCCTTTGTTATATTTTGAAACAAGGTTCCTTCAAGAGAGGCTTACATGTTGTAACAGTTAGGAATTGCATTTGACTACATATAGCAAACATCCAGCTATCATAGTTAAATCAAATCAGGGTTTAATTTTCTTACAGATTCCAGGACGGGGCAGTTCTATGATGTCAATGCCTCAGTCTCTTTTATCTTCCTGCTCATCCTTAATTATTACTATTATCCTCAAAGTTACTGCCAAGTGCATGATGGGAGCTCAATCATGACTTTCTAGCTACACAGCAGGCAAGAAAATGAAGACAGAGATGATAAGAGGTGGGTGCTGCCTCAGGATACCAAAATCCCCCTCATATTTTCAGTGACATCATTACATTTCTTTGGCTATAATTGTTTTCATCCTCATAGTCTTCCCCATCTCTGTCTTTCTGTGAGGTAAATATATATATATATATATGTCTTTATTCTTTGCCTCTGGTTTCTGGCACAAAGATCCTAAAACTTTTGTAGTCTCCTAAGTGATTAGAATATCAGGAGCATCTCTTGTTCTAATATTTGTCTTTGATACAGAACTCTTAAAACCTTTGTAAACCCCTAAGTGATAAGAGCCCTAGAAGCATCTTTTGTTTCAATGAGGGACTCTGGTGGGCTCCTTGATAGCTCCTGGATAAGGGCTGGTCACCAGAAAGACCAAGCAATGAATAAAGCTTGGATTTTCATCCTCACTCCCCATCTTCCAGAGAAGGGAGAGAGGCTATAAATGGAATTGATAATGGTACCTATGCATGGAAGCCTCCACGAAACCTAGTCGTAGGCAGATCAGAGAGTTTTCA
The DNA here is from genome assembly GCF_030435805.1 of Mustela lutreola. NCBI lineage: Eukaryota > Metazoa > Chordata > Mammalia > Carnivora > Mustelidae > Mustela > Mustela lutreola. The sequence goes on along the minus strand of NC_081298.1, from coordinate 33,047,458 downwards.
GGTTGGTGAACACAACCACACCACAAGGGTGACACATCCCCAACTCCACAGGTAAGACAGGAGTAAATAAAGGGAGAAATGCTGTTTCTACAAAAATGGATTTAAATACTTTGGAAAAACTCAATGACTATGAGTTTTGGAGCTTCTTTCCAACTGTTAGTTTGGATGGAACAGCGTTTTGGAGCTTCTTTCCATCTGTTAGATTGGATGTTGCTTGATTCATTCATCACTGATTAAAGCCAATAAGATCTTTAAAATTTATTCAGTTGGTTTTTTTAAACACTTGATTATTCCTCAACTACGCTCTGAGTTGTCAGAGGCCAAGGACTATGTGTTACTGAATTATTTTGCCCCTAACCCCCAGAGTAGTACCTGGTATATTAGAGTTCTGCTGTGGTTATTTTTATTTTTTATCTTTAGAAAATAATGCCAAGATTATGTGATCATGCCACACACGTCAGATTTACTTTCACCCTTCCTTGCATTTTACCTTGCAAGAAGGTATATTATCCCAATCTGCTAACTCTAGATTACTTAGAAATACACAATAAACCTGATAAAGGCAAGTCCTACACTGATGGAGAAAAACGAAATATTGAAACTTCATTTGTCATTAGGAAATAAAATTTAAACCACAGTGAGATGTCCCTACAAGTCTACCGCAATAGCTAAAATAAAAATAGAAAACTAAAAACACCAAGCTTCGGCTACGATGTAGAACAGTCAGAACATGCATGCACAGCTGCTCCCAGTGCGGAATGGCACTGCGACATCTGGAAGCTGTTGGGCTGTTCCTAATACCAAACACACGCATGCCCTCGGACGGAGGCAGCAATGGCGCTCCAGAGCGTGCACACAACAAAAACATGTACACATGGGAGCAAAAGCCACGTATTGGAAGAGCGGCTGTTCATAACAGCTGAAAACTGAACAGTGCCCAGTGGAACAGATCGCTAGAGGCAATGAAATGAGAATAAAGGATCGAGAATTACACCTAACAGTAGGGATGAATCTCATAAATGTGATGCTATCTGAAAGAAATCAGCCACCAAAGAAAAAAAAGAAAGAAATGCATGCTGGTTTTTTCCATTTATATAAAGTACAAAAGTGGGCAGAGCTAATTTATGCTGCTGGAAGGCAGGAGAGTGACTGAATGGGAGGCAAGCACAGTGCTGGAGAGAGTCAACAGGGGGCCTGCTGCGGGTGCTGGTGATGTTCTGTTTCTCCAAGCAGGTACTGAGTCAGTTGGTAAAAAATCATCAAAGTCAGGTACATTCTTTTTCCATAGGTACTTTAGTTTTAAAAATACCATACCTATGGAGTGATACATACATACAGATCCAGAGGCTATCTGTATTAACAGCCTATGTATCTGTGGTTCTTAGAGCTGTATACTTTGAACAGCGTTTATATCTATTTTTTCAAGCTTGGGCATTTAAAACTCACACCAAGGACTTGATGGTTTGAAGTATTTTATTTAATAAGAGCTACAGCACATGGAGGCCAGGGAGACAGGAGTGATTGAGTGCTTTTCTCTGAGGGTGCACTGAGGAACAGGGCCCCAAGCTCTCGGCTCTTCCAGGCCACCCAGAGATTGGAAGGCCGTCATTTTCCATCCCATCCTCTGGAACTCCACGGAACCAAAGCTCCTGAAAGCAAACCCAAGAGGATTACTTAGCCTGGCCCCTGGTAAGGGCAGGGCAATTCCGCCTCTGGCAAAGACACTTCAAGTGTCTTTGTATTGTATTGATTTGTATTGTATTGTATTGATTCTCAGAATCAATACAATAGGCCCCTCCCCCAGAAGATGGACAAGAAACCCAGCCAAGACCAACTTCACTTACCAAGGAGAACAGAGGAATTCCAGAGGAGGAGAAAGCAAAGCAAGGAATTCATGGCTTTCTCCCCACGATTCTTTGGATTTTTTTTCTTTCTTTTTTCTTTTTATTTTATTTTATTTTATTTATTTATTTGACAGAGATCACAAGTAGGCAGAGAGGCAGGCAGAGAGAGGGGGAAGCAGGCTTCCCGTTGAGCAGAGAGACCAATGCTGGGCTCGATCCCAAGATCCCAAGACCCTGGATCCCAAGATCCCAAGATCATGACCTGAGCCAAAGGCAGAGGCCAAACCCACTGAGCCACCCAGGCACCCCTCTTTCTTTTTTCTTCTGCTAATTTTTTATTTGTTTAACTTTTACCCTTTCCTCTTTTAAAGTTTTTTTTTAAACTAGTTTATCTTAACAAAACCTTACAAAAAAAAAAATCTTTTTTGAACCTTCATTATTTTAGTCATATTTTATCCTCCATTGTATCTAACAATATTTTTTGTATATAGGGTTTTTTCCTTTAAAAAATTTGGGGTACAAATTCTCTTAATAGATCAAAATATACCCAAAATCCAGCTCTGGGCTTGTTCTAGATTCCAGCCTGAACAAATTCTCTCCACTTTCTTTTTCTTTATTCCTCCAACTAACTTGCTTTATCAACTCATTTTTTAGATATTAAAAAAATAAATAAAAATAAAATAAAAATTTTCTCATCTTTATAGGCTTATTCCATCCCTTCATTGTGCCTACCCTTATATATGTTTTCATCCTTTAAAATTTGGGGAGGTAGTTTCTTTTAAGAGACCAAAATACTCCCAAAATTAAGTGAGTGACCCTGTTCTAGCCACCAGTCTAATATATATATATATGTTTTTCTTTTTTAATATTTTTTCTTTATTTGCCTTTTTTTCCCCCCGGAACTTCTTTTTTATCCCCTTTATCCCTCCCATGATTTGGGGTCTCTTCTGATTTGGTTAAAGTACACTTTCTTGGGGTCTTTGCCACCTTTTTAACATTTTATTTCCTCCTTTATATATTCTTATCTTGACAAAATGAGAAGGCGGAAAAACTCACCACAAAAAAAGGAACAGAAGACAGTACAAAAGGCTAGAGACCTAATCAATATGGACATTGGTAATATGACAGAGCTAGAGTTCAGAATGACGTTCTCAAGGTTCTAGCTGGGCTCGAAAAAGGCATGGAAGATATTAGAGAAACCCTCTCCAGAGAGATAAAAGCCCTTTCTGGAGAAATCAAAGAACTAAAATCTAACTAAGTTGAAATTTTAAAAAATATATTAATGCGGAGCAATCAAAAATGGAAGCTCTTACTGCTAGGATAAATGAGGCAGAAGAAAAAATTAGTGACATGGGAGACCAAATGACAGAGAATAAAGAAGCTAAGCAAAAGAGAGATAAACAAATACTGGACCACGAGGAGAGAATTCAAGAGATAAGTGCCACCATAAGATAACACAACATTAGAGTAATTGGGATTCCAGAAGAAGAAGAGAGAGGGGAGCAGAAGGTATATTGGAGAGAATTATTGTAGAGAATTTCCCTAATATGGCAAAAGGAACAAACATAAAAATCCAGGAGATGCAAGGAACGCCCCTCAAAATCAACAAAAATAGGTCCACACCCCATCACCTGATAGTAAAATTTACAAGTCTTACTGACAAAGAGAAAAATCCTGAAAGCAGCCTGGGAAAAGAAGTCTGTAACATACAAGGGTAAAAACATTAGATTGGTAGTGGACTTATCCACAGAGATCTGCAAGCCAGAAAGAACTGGCAAAATATATTCAGAGCAGTAAACGAGAAAAACATACAGTCAAGAATACTATAACCAACTAGGCTATCACTGAAAATAGAAGGAGAAATAAAAAGCTTCCAGGACAAACAAAAACTGAAAGAATTTGCAAACACCAAACCAGCTCTACAGGAAATATTGAAAGGGGTCCTCTAAGCAAAGAGAGACCCTAAAAGTAGTAGATCAGAAAGGAACAGAGACAATATACAGTAACAGTCACCTTACAGGTAATACAATGGCACTAAATTAATATTTCTCAATAGTTACCCTGAATGTAAATGGGCTAAATGCCCCCAATAAAAAGACACAGGGTATCAGAATGGATTAAAAAACAAAACCCATCTATATACTGCCTATAAGAAACTCATCTTAGACCCGAAGACACCTCCAGATTTAAAGTGAGGGGATGGAAAACAATTTACCATGCTAATGGACATCAGAAAAAAGCTGAGGTGGCAATCCTTATATCAGATCAATTAGACTTTAAGCCAAAGACTATAAGAGATGAGGAAGGACACTATATCATACTCAAAGGGTCTGTCCAACAAGAAGACCTAACAATTTTAAATATCTATGCCCCTAGCATGGGAGCAGTCAACGATAAAAACCAATTAATAACAAAATCAAAGAAACACATCAATAATAACACAATAATAGTAGGGGACTTCAACACTCCCCTCACTGAAATGGACAGATTATCCAAGCAAAAGATCAACAAGGAAATATAAGCCTTAAATGACACAATGGACTAGATGGACATCACAGATATTCAGAACATCCCATCCCAAAATAACAGAATAAACATTCTTCTCTAGTGCATATGGAACATTCTCCAGAATAGACCACATCCTGGGGTCACAAAACAGTTCTCAGCCAGTATCAAAAGATTGGGATCATTCCTGCATATCTTCAGACCACAATGCTCTGAAGCTAGAACTCAATCACAAGAGGAAATTTGGAAAGAACCCAAATACATGGAGAATAAAGAGCATCCTTCTAAAAAATAGATGGGTCAACCAGGAAATTAAAGAAGAATTGAAAAAATTCATGGAAACAAATGATAATGAAAACACAATGGTTCAAAATCTGTGGGACACAGCAAAGACAGACCTGAGAGGAAAATATATAGCAATACAAGCCTTTCTCAAGAAACAAGAAAGGTCTCAAATACACAACCTAACCCTACACCTAAAGGAGCTGAAGGAACAACAAAGAAAGCCTAAACCCAGCAGGAGAAGAGAAATCATAAAGATCAGAGCAGAAATCAATAAAATAGAAACCAAAAAAACAATAGAACAAATCAACAAAACTTGGAGCTGGTTCTTTGAAAGAATTAATAAGATTGACAAACCCCTGGCCAGACTTATAAAAAAGAAAAGAGAAAGGACCCAAATAAATAAAATCATGAATGAAAGAAGAGAGATCACAACCAACACCAAAGAAATACAAACAATTATAAGAACATACTATGAGCAACTCTACACCAACAAATTCAACAATCTGGAAGAAATGGATACATTCCTAGAGACATATAAACTACCACAACTGAACCAAGAAGAAACAGATAACCTGAGCAGACCCATAACCAGTAAGGAGATTGAAACAGTAATCAAAAATCTCCAAACAAACAAAAGCCCAGGGCCAGAGGGCTTCTCAGCGGAATTCTACCAAACATTTAAAGAAGAACTTAATTCCTATTCTCCTGAAACTGTTCCAAAAAATAGAAATGGAAGGAAAACTTCCAAACTCATTTTATGAGGCCAGCATCACCTTGATCCCAAAACCAGACAAGGATCCCATCAAAAAAGAGAACTGCAGACTAATATCCTTGATGAACACAGATGCGAAAATTCTCACCAAAATACTAGCCAACAGGATCCAACAGTACATTAAAAGGATTATTCACCACGACCAAGTGGTATTTATTCCAGGGCTGAAGGTTGGTTCAACATCCGCAAATCAACCAATGTGATACAACACATTAATAAAAGAAAGAGCAAGAACCATATGATACTCTCAGTAGATGCTGAAAAAGCATTTGACAAAGTGCAGCATCCCTTCCTGATCAAAACTCTTCAAAGTGTAGGGATAGAGGGGACATATCTCAATATTATCAAAGCCATCTATGAAAAACCCACCACAAATATAATTCTCAATGGAGAAAAACTGAAAGCTTTTCCGCTAAGGTCAGGAACACAGCAGGGATGTCCATTATCACCACTGCTATTCAACATAGTAATAGAAGTCCTAGCTTCAGCAATCAGACAACAAAAAGAAATTAAGGGCTTCCAAATTGGCAAAAAAGAAGTCAAACTATCACTCTTTGCAGATGATGTAATACTATATGTGGAAAACCCAAAAGGCTCCACGCCAAAACTGCTAGAACTTGTACAGGAATTCAGTAAAGTGTCAGGATATAAAGTCAATGCACAGAAATCAGTTGCATTTCTTTACACCAACAACAGGACAGAAGAAAGAGAAATTAAGGAGTCAATGCCATTTACAATTGCACCCAAAACCATAAGATACCTAGGAATAAACCTAACCAAAGAGGCAAAAAATCTATATTCAGAAAACTATGAAGTACTCATAAAGAAATTGAGGAAGACACAAAGAAATGGAAAAATGTTCCATGCTCCTGAATTAGAAGAACAAATATTATGAAAATGTCTATGCTACCTAAAACGATCTACACATTTAATGCAATGCCTATCAAAATCCCATCCATTTTTTTCAAAGAAATAGAACAAATAATCCTAAATTTTGTATGGAATCAGTAAAGACCTCAAATAGCCAAAGGAATATTGAAAAAGAAAGCCAAAGTTGGTGGCATCACAATTCCAGACTTCAAGCTCTATACAAAGCTGTCAACATCAAGACAGTATGGTACTGGCACAAAAACAAACATATAGATCAATGGAACAGAATAAAGAGCCCAGAAATAGCCCCTCAACTCTACAGTCAACTAATCTTTGACAAAGCAGGAAGGAATGTCCAATTGGAAAAAAGACAGCCTCTTCAACAAATGGCACTGGGAAAATTGGACAGCCACATGCAGAAAAATGAAATTGGACCATTTCCTTACACCACACACGAAAACAGATTCAAAATGGATGAAGAACCTCAATGTGAGAAAGGAATCCATTCAAAATCCTTGAGGAGAACACAGGCAGCAACCTCTTTGACCTCAGCCACAGCAACTTTTTCCTGGGAACATTGCCAAAAGCAATGGAAGCAAGGGCAAAAATGAACTATTGGGATTTTATCAAGATCAAAAGCTTTTGCACAGCAAAGGAAACAGTTAACAAAACCAAAAGACAACTGACAGAATGGGAGAAAATATTTGCAAATGACATATCAGATAAAGGGCTAGTATCAAAATCTATAAAGAACTTAGCAAACTCAAAACCCAAAGAACAAAAAATCCAATCAAGAAATGGGCAGAAGACATGAACAGACATTTCTGCAAAGAAGACATCCAGATGGCCAACAAACACATGAAAAAATGCTCCACAGCATTCGGCATTAGGGAACTACAAATCAAAACCACAATGAGATACCACCTCACACCAGTCTGAATGGCTAAAATTAACAAGTCAGGAAATGACAGATGCTGGCGAGGATGCAGGAAAGGGGAACCCTCCTACCCTGTTGGTGGGAATGCAAGCTGGTGCAACCACTCCAGAAAACAGCATGGAGGTTCCTCAAAAAGCTGAAAATAGAGCTACCCTCTGACCCAGAAATTGCACTACTGGGTATACCCTAAAGATACAAACATGGTGCTCCGAAGGGGCACGTGCACCCAAATGTTTATAGCATCAATGTCCATAATAGCCAAACTATGGAAAGAACCTAGATGTCCATCAACAGATGAATGGATAATGAAGATGTGGTATGTATATGTATATGTGTGTGTATATATATATATATATATATATATATATATATATATATATAGTGGAATACTATGCAGCCATCAAAAGAAATGAAATCCTGCCATTTGCAATGATGTGGATGGAACTAGAGGGTATTGTGCTTAGTGAAATAAGTCAATCAGAGAAAGACAACTATCATATGATCTCCCTGATATGAGGAAGTGGAGACGCAGCATGGAGGTTTTGGGGAGTAGGAAAAGAAAAAATGAAAGAAGATGGGATTGGGAGGGAGACAAACCACAAAGGACTCAGTCTCAAAAAAATAGACTGAGGGTTGCTGGGGGGAGCGGGGTCAGGAGAGGTTGGTGGGGATATGGACATAGGGGAGGGTATGTGCTATGGTGAGTGCTGTGAAATGTGTAAACAGACTTGTACCCCTGAGGATAAAAATACACTATATGTTTATAAAAAATTTAAAAATTAATAAAAGAAAACAATACAGGTACAGATAAAGAATTTGTATAGAATGATACAGAAGTTTTCTTGTGAATGTTCCCACATTGTCTTCTATTATTTCCTCCTCTAAGCACTAAGGACTTCTACAATACCAATATCTTATGAAAAAATTATTTTCCTTGCTGCCTTTGAAATATTACTGAATAGAGAAGATATGGTGAATGGCCTTCTATCCTGTGGTCCTCAGCCCATTGCACTCCTTGAAGTGATAAATATTTCCTCCATGTGCCAACTATCTGTTTTCCTTTAAGGGCAACCTCTTTCTGCCTGTGAGCTGCTTCTGGCTTCAGAAGCATGTCTATCCCATAGAGGCATACTGAAAGTGCCAATACATTGAATTCCCCAGGAGCCATTCTCAACAAACAAGGGGCAGAGGTTGCCCAGATTTCTGCACCTTTCTGCGGACTGTATACTAGAGTCTTTCTCGAAGGGTCCTCAGAGGAACTGAGCTGCTGTTGTCCACGGTGATAATCTACCCATGAACACACGCTTATAGGTCTTCTCCTTGCCCTTCTCCCTTCTTGTCCTGGTTTCCTGGGATCCATCTCAAATAAGCTATTTGCTATTTGAATGCTGGTCTCAGTCCTGCTTTGGAGATCCAGGGGAAGGACCTTTTTTTTTTTTTTTTTTTTTTTTTTCCCCTGGCCTTGTGAATTGGACTGAGAAAAAATAAACACACATTTATCAACATGTGCGTCACACAGACACATGGGAGTACTCAGTGATGAGGAACTTGGAGTGGGGGGGGAGGTCAGAATTTGAGCTTATATAGCATCTTAGAAAAGAATAAGAAATTTGTAGAGAACTGACAAGATGAAGAAAAAGAACTTTGAGATTTTAGAGTTGGAAATTTGCAGGAAGGTAAATATATGGGAAAACAAATGAAAGATAAAAGTTTACGTTAGTAAGTTTGTTATGTCGATTCCTCTGGTGCCATCTCTGGACTAAGTATCTAGAGTTGTCTCCAGTGATTAACTTTAGTCCTTCCTGGTAGGGAAGAAAGGGAGGACATCCTTACAAATTTATGTCCTGCTTTTAGGCAAATAGGGGGAGGGAAGAGAGCTTTTCTTGTATCTGCTTCTTCTCCATTGTCTTCAGTTCAGTTCCAAATAATATGACAAAATAGCATATTTAGGGATGGCATACTCTGCCATCCTTCAGGGATTATTACCCCAATTAAGAAAGTAGAGAAATTTTAGTTTTAGCCAAACAGATGCTTTCCTCCTGCCCCCTACCACCAAACCAAGTCCCCCAGATTTCCAGAATCATTATGTCTCTTAACATGCAAATAAGTTGGTCTTCACGCTTTGAAATGTAGGAAGATTTCTAAGGGAGCAGAGAGGAGTGTTGCAACCTTGTAAGTCAGTGTGCCTATAGCCCCAAATATGTGCCCTGGCCCTCTGGTTTCCATCTCTTCTCCTCAGGCTGCTTTGCCCACACCCCGTCAGTTCATCTCCCCCAAAGAATTCAACACACAAGCGTCTTACATTTAACAGCCTTTTCCTTATTTTGAGTTAATGCAGTGGACTACAGAAAACAGTAAGAAATTGCTTAAAATTGAACATTGGATCTCTCTGTCCTAAAAATCCATTAATTCTTCCCAGCCATGGGAAACTTTTCATAGGTTTCATTTGCCTTAATTTTCCAAATCCTCACTTTAATCTGCTTCCCCTGCTTCCTGGCTGCTTGATTCCAAAACCAAATTTCTGTTATTTGCTTTGATTAGAAGGTTATCTCTACTCCTACTTTAACTCCTGTGTTATCCTTGTGCAGCACCAACCTCTTTAAGTGTTTTCCCAAACAAAAGCCCTCTAATCATGGTCTTTGCCCCTGAGCCTCACAAAGAACAAGCAGGACTTTTTTTTAAGTGCCATGTTTTTCTTAACATAATTCAAATTTTTCTGACCATGTAACCCTTTGCTTGGAGGAGAGCTACAGCCTGAATATTCATCCTCCTTTATTTCAACCCAGGACTTAAAGGTTGACAGTTAAAAAAAAATTTTTTTTAAGTTGTATTTAACTGCAAAAATAGCATGGTAAACTATTTATTTATTTATTTATTCATTTATTTATAAAAGTAGGCTCCACATCCAGTGTGGAGGCCAATGCAGGGCTTGAACTCATGACCCTGAGATCAAGACCTGAGCTGAGATCAAGAGTCAGATGCTCATCTGACTGAGTCACCCAGGTGCCCCTGGTAACCTCTTTAAAATAAACATTTCAGCATTTCATATCTCTATGATCTTTATGATTTAGGACAATTTCAGTTCAAGTGATGAAGGTCAAACTCAATATATCTTAATGGAGAAAAGGCACAATACTACTCATATAGTAGCAAAAACTCAGGACTGACTTCAGGTACAGCTAGATCCAGGGGATTATGTATTTCCAGGATACAGTATCTTTCCACCATTGCTTCTCAATTTCCTTTCTTATGTTGGCCCCATTTCCATGCATAAGAAGCTACTTTTAATTGGGGACTTATTACTAGAAGTCACTTAGTAACTTAGTCATAGTGAAGGGTATGGAATTTATCTAATTTTCTGTATCTATGGATTGATATAGTATTACTGAGATCTCTTTTGCCATCATTTAATATCTATTTGCCAATAGAAAATAAATACTATTTTTTTTTTAAAGATTCTATTTATTTATTTGACAGAGTGAAATCACAAGTAGATGGAGAGGCAGGTAGAGAGAGAGAAAGGGAAGCAGGCTCCCTGCTGAGCAGAGAGCCCGATGCGGGACTCGATCCCAGGACCCTGAGATCATGACCTGAGCCGAAGGCAGCGGCTTAACCCACTGAGCCACCCAGGCGCCCATAAATACTATTTTTAAGTTTGACTTCTAATTCTAAGGTCACATTTTACTTTTTAAGATTTTTTAGTAGTCTCTTTCTAAATAGTATTAAGTAGTTTTTAGTAGTCTTTTTTTGTTGTTGTTGTTTATTCATTTCATTATTCTCTCATCATGAATCTCATTATTCATTTATCACAAAGACAGGGAGAGCACAAGCAGGGGAGGCAGGAGAGGGAGAAGCAGGCTCCCTGCTCAGCAACATGGGGCTCAATCCCAGGATTCTGGAATCATGACCTCAGCTGAAGGCAAATGTTTAACCAAATGAGCCACTCTGGAGCCCCTAAGGTCACATTTTAAAAAGCCAGACCGAAATTGATGAAGAAGTGTATTTTTTTGTATGGGTTTCAAGGATGTTCCTTGGGTGAAAAGGGAGAATTATTCCTGAAATTTTCATCTAGAGGAGGGGTTATTTTAAAATAATGAGAAAAAGGGCGCCTGGGTGGTTCAGTGGGTTAAAGCCTCTGCCTTCAGCTCAGGTCATGATCCCAGGGTCCTGGGCTAGAGTCCTGCATTGGGCTTTCTGCTCAGCAGGGAGCCTGCTTCCCTCTCTCTCTCTCTGCCTGCCTCTCTGTCTGCTTGTGATCTCTGTCTGTCAAATAAATAAATAAAATCTTTCAAAAAAATAAGGAGAAAGTTTGTACTTAAAAACATTCTTTGCAGAGTAGAATATAATAAGCATTACACAAGGTCAAAGAAGAGAGAAATTACTGTAGGTTTGAGAAGTTAGAGAGGTGCTGATGTAAAACACAGATCATGAATTCTGCTTTTAAGAGTAGGTAAGATTTTAAAAAACAGAGAAGAAATATATGAATTTGAGGTTCACACTTAATGATTTTTGAGGAACTAACTTGAGAACTAAATGTGTCTTAGAAATGGTAAGAATTTTTAAGGCAATGATTTCAAACTTTAAAACAAGTCCTGGTGATACAGTATTTCTATATTATTTTGCCCAAGTGTTTATCAGAACCAAACTGATTGAAAAGAAAATATTAACTTATTACACAAACTTTTGGGCTGCACTATTTTGTTGGAGACCAAAGAAAAGGTTTCAGACTCTCATTACTTGGATAGTTCATCAAATGACCCCATCAATTTCTATCTCTAGAATTTTGCCCTCAAAATGCTTTAAACTTAACTATTCTTCAATTAAAAAAAAAAAGCCTCAACCAGTGATGTTTCTTTTATTCTTTTTTTACTGGTCATGAAAGTTATTACTTGCCTGGTTCTCTTGGTTCTTTGAAAAGTAAGGAACACAATGGAGAAGTAACTGAAAAACTAAATCAAAACCCATTACTGGGTGGCTATAGGGTTAAATAATTTATGATATGCCTTTTAAGATCTAAGACAATCTCCATAAAGTGAACAGAGATATAGTAACCACAGGATTGGACGATCTACTATCCACTATCTGGGCTTGTGAATGTCTAGATTATCATTAGTACTAATATAATCATGTCAGAAAATCAACCTGATATAAGTTTCCAAAGACGTGGCCTCTTTCTCAATGTTTCTAACTTCCTTTAAAACTCCTTGATGAACTCTCATCCTTGATTTGGTCTAAGTATTTATTCCCAAACACACTGTTTATTTCAGAAATTCTATGAAGAGCAGCTCATTCCATAGAAATCCCATAGAGAAAGTGGGTAGGATGAATACCATCATTGGAGATGAATGTATCTGTGACGGCTAACCCATGAAGGCAGATAAACATCACAAGGCTTAAGTACTTCTCTGAACAGTATCCAAACCTCTCTGGTCTGGAAGTCATATATGATTCCACTCCTCTACAAAGCTTCTCATCCTTCCCAATCATCATCAGCCATAAACAAGGAAATAGGCTCTCTTCATATATTTCAATAGCCCTGCTTCTATTCCAGGTTGAAACCACCACATACCAAGAAATACAATTAAACAAAAAAGTTCAACTGAACTTATTTGAACCTTAAATATGTACGTGTGTGTGTGTGTGTGTGTGTGTGTGTGTGTGTGTGTGTGTGTATTTAGATTTGAAGTAATTTTCAAGACAGAATTTGTAGCTAAACTTACAAGGTCAAAGTCAATGAACTAAAAACTTTACTGTGGAAAAAGAAAGAGAAAGGACATAAAACACAACAAAACTTGGCTAAGAGGAAAATGAAAAGTACTGCAATTCAGGTATTGTCTTTTGAGTCATCAGTAGTCAATTATTAGTTCTTCTAGAGCTTACAAATAAATCTGTGGATCAACAATCTCTTTGGCTTCTCACCTGTGGTCCATGACAATGCAGACTTATGTCCTGAGCATATGACTAAGGAGAAAAGTTGTGGATCTTGACTGAATATGTTTCCTTTGAAACCAGATACAATATGAGATTAGGGAAGGGAGGGCACTTGTATTTAAGTTGTGCTCCCTTGATTCCTCATTTTTCCACCACTGAATCTAAAATTCTTCTTGTATCTTAATTCTTTTCTCTTACTACAATGGAAAAATATCTTGTAAAATCAAAGGCGAATCCTTGCACTTTTTTTCTCTATCATATCTTCCCTCATCTACTCATAAGATTTTACTCCTATAGTCTTTCTCTTATAAACTTATTTTTAAATACATTTTCAAAACGAGACATTTATTTTCCTCATGGTAAAGATAATTTTCCAATAAGTACATAGGTCTTTTTGATTGTTACTTTTGTTTCAGCATTCTATTTATGTATATGTTCCAATGAACACTCTTTTGATCATTGTTGTTGTTTTTCTTAAGATTTAATTATTTATTTTAGAGACAGAGAAGGAGAGCAGGGGCAAGGACAGAAGGAGAGGGAGAGAGAATTTCAGGCAGGCTCTACGCTCAGCAGGGAGCCCAACCCAGTGCTCGATCTCAGAACCCTGAGATCATGACCTGAGCTGAAATCAAGAGTTGGACGCTTAACTGACTATGCCACCCAGGCACCCCTGGGACTTTCTGTTTCAACATCCAGAGAACGATCATTGTTGTTTTTAAAAATGTGTATTTTATATTATAAGTCAGGTCTCATATTGTGCATGTTTATAAAAAATGTCTTTATTATTATTTTTCCTATGGACTAACTTTAGAATGAGATTATCAATTATACTAAAAAATGATCAATTATCAATTATACCTTTGATATTATGGCTTTGATCCTTGCACATTGCTTTTCCTTACTTACTTCAGAAAAATATATTGAAGTCCACAAAAGCAAATAAAAGAATTTTGGAGTTGACTTGTATGCAAAGATTTGGATGAAAATCGAAAATTTTACAAAGTAATTTTCCCCATCTTGAAATAACACCTTTTTCATAAAACTGTGTAGATTTTTTCTTAGTAGTTGTAAATTTCTGCTTGAAAAATTACTAATAATCCAAGTTTTTGTTTCCATTGCAAATGGACTTATTGTTTCATTACATTTGCCAGTCACTTCTGCTGACCAGAAAATATATTAATTTTGTGTATGTTGTGCTTATATCTGGTCACTTTATTGAATTCCTTATTCTAGTAATTTATAATTGATTGTTTTTGGGTAGGTAGTACTTATTTGTAAGTATTTTATGAAGCTTGTTTGGAGGTTCTAGCAGGGGAGCACAGCTACTCATATACCCTTGACCAAAGAATGCTCCTCTATCACGGAAGGTCGTCCTCTTTGACCAAGCACGCAGCATCGCGAGAGACGCACATGGAGCGGTGAGGGAGGAAGGGGACATCTGCCTAGTCAGCTAGATCAGCTGAATCAACCCTGGTGATCAATAGGGTGACAGATATCACAGCCAAATCACCCTCACATCCATTTTTGTAAGTATTTTAAACAGAGGAAAATAAATATAAAGTAACACAATAAAAATGTCTACTAATCAGCTTCATAACATCACATGGTATCCTTCTGCTTTACATTTTTTAATAGAAAATATGGTTGAAGCTCCATGCTTTACAAAATTAAATTCTACCACTGTGTTAGTGAATGTACTCATTATCAAGAAATTGGGAGTTACAATTTTTATTCATTTTTTACAGTTAAAAAATAGATATATGTGTATACTTGTTCATATATTATGAAATTTTATACAACTGACATGTCATGTGTGTTACACTATTTTTATTGAAATATATTTTATGGCACATATCCATGTGATTCATTAATCTATTGACTCTTTATGTTGGTGTTTCTTTAATGTACCAAAGCATATTTATCCAATCTACCAACACTTTATTTAGTACTACACATAGAGCAGTAACGGCCATCCTTGTGCAAGTCTCCTTATATGTCTTGGGCATATAAGGGCATATAAGGGTTTGCAAACCCTTCTGTGTTCTATTCATGCTTTCTATTCTTTCTTGAGTACTCCTGGGTCACATATTTTTCATAAAAATCAATACTCTGGTTTTTAAAATCTTAGTTTGGAATTATGTATACTATTCTGTTATAAAAATATGAACTTAATCTGTATATCACGTTATATCATTTTAACATATTTAATAAATTTCACTTTGAATTCTTTTACTATTACCATTACCTTCTTTTGTAATTTGCATATCTTAGACCATACAATCATTTTTGAGTTGAATTTGTAAGTCAAATGAACATGTAAACAGCATATTGGTACATTTAGATGTTTTTACTCGCTAGTTTGTACACATGTACGTTTTGCGTAGTTCAGAGCTCTGTCTTTGCCAGGTAAACCTAAACATTTAAACCCTTATAATCTCAAGATTTAACTTGGAGATGCATTTCTTTAGCTCTCGGCAATTGTTTCCTATTGAAGCTAGTGACTTTCTCTGCTCTCTAGATGTTGGAAGATGTTGTTCTTCATGCCTGTTAACTCTATTTCAAAAATTCTATGTCTTAGACTTCATATTTCCCTTTTGAAGTATCCCCTCTCGACTTGCTCCACTGTCATCTCTGCAACTCAGTCCATTCATTCTTCTGCAATAATATATATAACTTCTAAGAATGCCGATAGCTTGTTTCTTTGTCATTGTGCATTTCCTCTTACTGGATGCAACACTCTTTTAAATAACACTGAACACTCATTCATAGAGAACTTACTTGAAGTTGATCCCTTCCTTTAATGGTATCTCTGTTTTATTCCAGTGTTTAGTGATTCTTGGATAGATGATTAAATACCCATTTGACGGCCAAAAATGTAACAGGTGGCTGGATTGTTCTTTCTCAAACCAGAGAGTATCCCTGTTTGCATAGATGGGTTCTTATTTTAGTGCTCATGATGGACAGACAGGATTTAACCACAGAATACTTGGTGCAGGAAGCTTCTTTTCTAGGGGTGAGCATTCTTGCCCTTTCCCATGGCTATACATTAACTACTTTCTAGCTCAACTACCACTCTGTCGGTCTTCTGTGTCAGACCCATCAAATGGAGAGTGGTATTAAGAGCTTTCTTCCTTCAGAAGAAAGATTTCTGTAATTGATTCATGTTCTGCTCAGCATTGCAGTCCTGAAATTCATGGCAAAGGCATGCATTAGGCTGATTATTACTCTTGTTTACAGGGGACTTTTTACTGGGAGGATAAGGTTGAGACAATACTGCCTCTAAACACTCCTGGGTTTAACGTAAAAAAGAGATGTCTCTTTCAAACTGAGTCTCCGACTCTCTTGATGATTACCACAGACATCTCTGGTTCCTATTGGATTTTGGCGTTCCTCTAAGGCTGTGTTAGGAAGAATTCTCACAGCCTCAAAACCCTTTTTCTCCATATAGTCTGGGCTATGTTTTTTTCCTATTGGGTTGTTTTCTTCATTTTCAAGCCATCCTTCATCTATTAGAAATTTCTTTAAAAATTGCTGGTTTAATGAAGGTACTCTTTTTCTTTCTCATGCCTGTTGTTCACCTATTTTCCCTCATACATTTTTTTTTCCTGTCATTTCTCTAGTATGGGGACAGAGTAAGGAGACACAATTTATCATCTTGTTCCAAACAAATTCCCTGTTGTTGGAAACTTTCCTCTTGAATTCCTTTGATACTGAAAACTTTTGACACATCCCCTAATCCTTTTTCTTCAGGCACCTGCTATGTGGGCTTTACCAATGTGCAGTTTATAGTTAGGAAGGGTTCTACCCTTTTCAGTAATATCATGCACTTAAGTGGCTATTTGCGCACGCGCGTGTGTGCGTGTGTGTTACCTTCTTACTTAAAGCTCTGCAATGTTAGAGCCCTAAATGATGTTTAAATAATGTCTGTAACATGTATCAGATACTTTTTAGGTCCCAGGCATTTTGCTAATTACTCTGTTTAATTTTCTCTACTCTTCATGAACCATGAACCACCAAAATTCTTCATTTCATAAATGGGGAAACCAAAGTTGAGAGTGTTTAAGTAAACAGCTCAGAGTCTCTACGCTCATGGGTATCAAAGCCAGGATTACACCCGGGACTTGGATTCCAGGACCAGCACTTATAAAAACTCCATCATAATCCTGCTTCTGTACATTTACAATTAATTACCCAAACAGTAGTTAAGACCTCATGTTCTTACAGGTACTGAAAAATGTGAAGAAACACAAAGACTCTTGGAGACTTCTGCATTGAACAGCTAAACATTAAGTGGCAAAGCAAATTGCAAGTGGGAAAAATTCCAGTAACTCAGAGTGAAGAATAAATTGCAAATTGCAGCATGGAAATTTACTATGGTGTCTGATGGCTGGGATGGTTTTCTAATGATTTCATGAGGAAAAGATAGTGCTTTGCCTTTTTGTTTGTTCATCTGGGTCAATTCCTGATATCATGTCCAGATAAGCAAATGCCCTTTCTCTTTTAATATCAGAAATACACCTTGAGCTGTATTTTCCTCCTCATATTCTCCAGCCCTATAAGGCCTCTTACAAGTTCTTTGGCCGGTCGGAAGCTCTGACCCAACTTTCTAGCCCACAGACTTAAAAAGGTAATAATTCCCTGTCTTTCACCCTTTCTAAAAGGAACCTAAATTCAACTTTAACTGATGTTCCTCTGATATAACAAAGGCCCTATAGATTACTGTCTATGAACTAAAAGCTCAAAAGAACAGACTTGGAACGACAACTATGGTCGAATCTCTTGTATCATCACTTATGTTTCTCTGGTTACATTTTGCAGTGACTGAATGCTCCCAGTTTTTGTTTTCCTGATTTTTAAAAATGAGAGTTAATATACTTAAGTTCTGAAAAATTAGATTATTTGATAACATGCATAAGCCTTACACTAGAAACATAGTTTAAATCTAAAGAGTATTTTCCCTACAAGATAAATATGATATGAAGTGTTGCATAAACTAAAGTAGGACGAACACACACACACACACACACACACACACACACACCCCTGTCATGCAGGGTGCAGGAGTAGAGAGAGAGAAAGAGAGAAATAGCATTCTTCCTAAATTGTGCTATGTATACATGTATCCTGGGGAAACCGAAGCAAGTGTTGGTAAAGATGTGGAGAAATGACAACTTTCATACTGTCTTCTTGTGGCAATGTAAATGGCTATACCTGTTTTGAAGGCATTATGGCAATTCCCAGAAAAACACAAAAGATGTTTATGGCTAATGATGCAGCAATTTAACTTTGAGTTATTTGCTGTGGAAAAACTTCTAAGCATGTGCACAAGAAGGCCTGCTTAAAGGTAGGCATCGTTTGTTAGTTTATGTATTTGTTTGTTTATTTATTTATTCATAAGATTTTTATTTATTTGACAGAGAAAGAGACCACAAGAGAGCAAACACAAGCAGGGGGAGTGGGAGAGGGAGAAGCAGGCTTCCTGCTGAGCAGGGAGCCTGATGCAGGGCTCTATCCCAGGAACTTAGGATCAGGACCTGAGCCAAAGGCAAACACTCAATGACTGAGCCACACAGGGACCCCGCATGTATCAATGTTTAAAAGATCAGTGAATTGCTAAGGACCTCAATGCCACCAATAAATCAGTGGGTGATTAAACTGTGGTCTGTTTATATAATGGAGTACCATGGGGCAATGGAATATTGAGTGGATAAATGAGCAACAAAAGAATACATAAGGATGCCTACATATTTTTTTAAATGAATAAATAAATAAATAAATAAAAACACATATAAATACCATTGTTTACAGACCACATGAAAGTAGATCCCCTAGATGGGATCAATATTCAGCTGTTTCAGTGTAAAACTAAAGTCTGGAAACAAAGGAGAGTAAAGGTGGAATCAACGGTATCTGCCACATTTTATTTAAGAGAAGAGATGATGTGAAAGCAAGTGTGTCCGAATGCCAACATCGTTTGTAAAATCTGGGTGGTAGGTGTAGGGTGTTGACAATATTGATCTCTACATTTGTCTGTTTATTGGTACGGTCATAAAAACAAACAAATAAACTATTTAAAAAGACTATGAAAAACCTCCAATTGCTTTAAATTATTTCCGGACAATGGGCATGTGGATGGGAGAGCTTATGTTTGTATTTACTACACATGCAGCATTACAGAAAGGATATGATACACACATGGACACAAGGATATGCACGCATATGCTATATATATTATATATGTATATGTCATATATATAGCACACCCTGCCTATATTCATACCATATGTGCAATGAATTGTGCCCTGGTTCTCCTTCTAACTGCAAATTACTTTGAGTTTTTACAAAAGGCAATGTAACATTAATTTAGAAAAATATTTTCTGCCTTGTCCTTGACATTGCAAAGCCACTTAATTCTTTTAACAGATTTTATTGACAGATTCTTGCCATAACTTTTTTATATAACACTATACTTTTTCTCCAGCTGTTGGCCAATGAAGACCCATGATTTTGCTCAACTCTGTTTTGCTTCATCATTTTTTGTAAAAATAGGCTGGACACACTTTAATAACATTTGCTATTAACATATTTTAACTTTAAATCTGTTAACTAGATATAGTGTATTCAGAATGTACTTGAGTCATAAAAAGGCCGGAAATATGCCTTTACATCTCATGGAAATGTCTTATGAAATGTCTAGTAATACACCCAACTAATTGCAATTTCCTGTAACTTGGAGTGGCTTTTAATAAAGCTTATTCTTTTTATGTTTTACTATAGTCTGACTTCTGGATTGTATGATTTGACATCAGAAATAACTTAGATGAGATTATTTCCTTGAATTTTTACTCCCAGGATATGTGCAGTCACATTCTTTTCCATAATGAAAAAAATTAATAAAATGCTCAAGAAACAAATGAACTACAATTCCACCAATTTGAAATAATTACAAGGAGAGTTGGTCTGAATCTGGAAACAAAGAAAATGTTAAAAGAGGCGCCATATGTTTACTTTCAACTAGGGGCAGTAATGGGAGCCCTTAAAATAGTATGTGTAAGTAGGGGTCCTGCTGAGCCCATTATAATGAACAGAAGATACTTTCTTAGAACTCTGTTAATTATTGATGATACAGCTGAGATGGTTTTAAAAGTCCTTAAGAACTGTGGTTTATTAAGCAAGTTAAATATTCCTTTTCTGCCCCCTAAATCTCCTCTAAACCAAGATTTCTTTCTTTATTGTGCTAAGTGAAATAAGTCAATCAGACAAGGACAATTATCATATGATCTCTCTGATATGAGGGATTTGAGAGGCAGTGCAGGGGGTGGTGGAGGGTAGGGAGGGAAAAAATGAAACAAGATGGGACTGACAGAAAGGGAGACAAACCATAAGAGACTCTCGATCTCAGGAAACAAACTGAAGGTTGCTGGGGGGGGGGGGGGATAGGGAGGGATGGGGTGGCTGGGCTATGGACATTGGGGAGGGTATGTGCTATGGTGAGTGCTGTGAATTGTGTAAGATGGACGATTCACAGACCTGTACCCCTGAAGCAAATAATACATTATGTTAATTTTTTAAAAGTATATTTCTCCCTTGGGGTGCCTGGGTGGCTCAGTGGGTTAAAGCTTCTGCCTTCTGCTCAGGTCGTGATCCCAGGACCCTGGGATCAAGCCCTGCATCAGACTCTCTGCTCAGCAGGGAGCATGCTTCCCCCACTCTCTCTGGCTGTCTCTTGTCTACTTGTAATCTCTGTCTGTCAAATGAATAAATAAAATCTTTTTTTAAAAAAAAGTTGTTTAAAAAAAAGTATGTTTCTCCCCTAGATATGAATTCTGATATATTGTGTCAGATACATAGTGTCACCCATGTTCATGAATCTGCATAGACGATCTGAGCTATTCTTCTGTAAATCTAAAATCATCAGGTTAGGTCATTCTTGGAAGGCAGGAAAAACTGACCCATTTTAGGGTACATTTTTTTTTTTTAAAGATTTTATTTATTTATTTGACAGAGAGAAATCACAAGTAGATGGAGAAGCAGGCAGAGAGAGAGAGAGGGAAGCAGACTCCCTGCTGAGCAGAGAGCCCGATGCGGGACTCGATCCCAGGACCCTGAGATCATGACCTGAGCCGAAGGCAGCGGCCCAACCCACTGAGCCACCCAGGCGCCCTTAGGGTACATTTTTAAAAAATCTTTTATTACTGTCAAGTATATATGCAATGTAACAAAGAGTATATGGGAGGTAAGCTTTCTGAGTCCTTGAATATTGAAAAATCTCTCTAATGTGCCCCTAATTGGCAATTTGGTTGGTCTTAGAATGTAGATCAAATATATTTTCTCTTTCTCTAAGACCAGAGAAAACAATACTGAAGACATTTCTTTCTGAGACCCAGAGTTTCCAGTTAAGTAGGCAGTCTGATCCTTGTTTCTTTGTAAGAGGTCATTACTTCCTTTGTAGAAATTTTAATAGTTCTGCATATCCTTGATGTTCTGCAAATTTATTAATTATATAAGGCACTTGTAAAATACGTATTTTGTTCAGCAGTTTTTGGCACTTTAAATTGTAATGCTTATGTCATTCAGTTATTATCAAATCATATACTCTGGAGAGGTTAGTTTTCAAAAATAATGTTCTTGATAATTATTGTTTCATCTCCAAGTTTTATTCTATTTCCTGTTTCAGAGATTCCTTTTATCACATGTTGTAACTGTTACATACGTAAAATTTTGTGCCTTTTTGGTCATATTCTCTCCCTCTGTCTCACACACACACACAGACTTCTCAATTTAAAAAAAAAATTTAAAGATTTTATTTACTTATTTGACAAAGAGAGACACAGTGAGAGAGAGAACACAAGCAGGGGGAGTGGGAGAAGGAGAAGCAGATTTCCCGCTGAGCAGGGAGTCCAATGTGGGGCTTAATCCCAGGACCCCAGGATCACAACCTGAGCGGAAGACAGACAGTTATTGACTGAGCCACCCAGGCACCCCTCAAATTTATTTTTAATTTCTTCTATGAAATTATATTTTCTCTGGATGTTCTTTGTCTATTGCATCAATTACTTTTTCCCTTCTTTTTTTTTTTTTTTAGTAAAAATATCTTTCTTAGGTAGTCATATATTACATTTGCTTCTTCTAATATTTTCAACAACCAAACAGCTCACATATGCCAGTTTTGTGTGCTTGTCTGTTTGGGATTCAGACAGTCTGATACAGGAATAATTGTATATCTGTTAAGCCATGGTTGTGGTGAATTGTGTGACTATTTCAGGTTTGCATGCTTTAATTGGGTGCTAAAAGGGCTTACAAGTAAACTAGTGGTCTCTTCTTATTAATTTTTTAAGTTTCTTTTTACTTACTTATTTTTTTTTAATTTGCTTTGTTGTGGGGCACCTGTGTGGCTCAGTGGGTTAAAGCCTCTGCCTTTGACTCAGGTCATAATCCCAGCGTCCTGGGATTGAGCCCCCGCATCAAACTCTCTGCTCAGCGGGGAGCCTGCTTCCTCCTCTCTCTCTTTGCCTGCCTCTCTGCCTACTTGTAATCTCTGTCTGTCAAATAAAATAAATAAAATCTTTTTAAAAAAATGCTTTTTTTTTAAAGATTTTTATTTATTTATTTGACAGATCAAAAGTAGGCAGAGAGGCAGGCAGAGAGAGAGGAGGAAGCAGGCTCCCCACTGAGCAGAGAGCCTGATGCAGCGCTCAATCCCACGCCCCTGGGATCATGACCTGAGCCGAAGGCAGAGGTTTTAATCCACTGAGCCACCCAGCTGCCCCATTACTTACTTATTTTTTTAGTAAGCTTTACACCCAATGTGGGACCTGAATTTATGACCCTGAGATCAAGTCACATGCTCCACCCACCAAGCCAGCCAGTTGCCTTTTTATTAAGTATAAAGAATAGATTAGTATTATTTTTATTTTTATTTTACGTTTTTAAAAAAAGATTTATTTATTTATTTATCTGAGAGAGGGAGAGAGAGAGAGAGGGAGAGCAAGAGAATGGAGGGGAAAGGCAGAGGGAGAGAACCCCCAGACTCTCCACTGAGTGTAGAGCCCACTGTGGTGCTTGATTTCACCCTCCTGAGATTATGACCTTAACCTACTGAGCCACCCAGGCACCCCAATTTTTTTTTTTTAAGATTTTATTTGACAGACAGAGATCACAAAGCAGGCGGAGAGGCAGGCAGAGAGAGAGGAAGGGAAACAGGATGCCCGCCGAGCAGAGAGCCCAATTCGGGGCTCAATCCCAGGAGCCTGGGATCATGATCTGAGCCGAAGGCCGAGGCTTTAACCCACTGAGACACCCAGGCGCCTCGTGCCCCTATTTTTAAATCTGTTTCATTTCTATCTCTTGTTTCATTCATTATCCTTATTTTTTTTCTTTTCTTTCTTATTTACTACTAATTTCAGATCACTTGTTATATTTCATCTTCTGAAATACACTGTTAGTTCTTCTCTGAGTATATACTATGTTAAAAAACTTAACACAGTAAAGAAATAAACAGAGTGAACTATCTATCTATTGTTCCCATTAGCACTTATACCCAACAGACTTTGTACGGATACCTAATTTAGAAGATACAAACAAAATAATAATAGCAAAGAGTCAGTATGTGTTGCATACATATGAAATGAATTTTCAAATATCTGATGAAGATAATTTTAACTAGTACAAGATTCCCAGATATTTCCTAGTTCATGAAATATTTCTTGAGTATGTCAAGAAATACCCCCCCTTTTTTTTAAGATTTTATTTATTTATTTATTTGATAGAAAGAGAGATCACAAGTAGGCAGAGCAGCAGGCAGAGAGAGAGAGAGGGAGAAGCAGGCTCACTGTTGAGCAGGGAGCCTGATGCGGGGCTCGATTCCAGGACCTTGAGATCATGACCCGAGCCGAAAGCAGAGGCTTAACCCACTGAGCCACCCAGGCGCCCCCACCTCTCCCTTTTTGAAGATATTCTGGTGTTACATCTTTCAGAGAAATAGCAATTTCTTTTTGCCTTAGAAGAAATGATCTCTTAACAATTTCTGTATGTAAAAATGAAGCCAATTAGTCAGAGTACCCATTTTTGCAATGCCACATTACATAGATTCATTTAGCCTACAATATGGAAGTGTCTGGTTGGCATCTGTTATCACTGATCTTTTGCCACAACATTGTTGCATAGTAAACCACTCCCTAAAATTAGTGGCTCAAAACGACCACCATTTATTATTTCACAAATGCTTGGGTCAGTTGGGTGGTTCTGGTGATTTGTGCTGGTCTCATCTAACCTTGTCTGGGCTCACTCATGCTTCTGTATTCAAATGGTAGGCTGGCTGGATTACTAACAAAGAATGAGGCAGGTTGTAACTAGAAAAAGAGTCACATATTCATTCATTTATGTTTGTGTGTATTTTATTTTAAATGACAAAAATGAAGAGCTCATCCTTTAGAGAAATTACTATTTTTTCAATATTTAAAGTACAAAAGCCATATAGAAACGAACCTGGTATGGAATAATAGTGAAATGAGGATGGAAAATCAGGAGGAAAATGGTAACACTGATAATGCAAAAGCATGAATAAAACAAACAAGGAGTTCCCATGATTTATCTTCTCTAAACTCCTTTCACCAAGGCAAAAACATAACAAATTTGACTAATTTTCTTTTATATCCCTGTAGTTCCTCTGTTATTGCTTTTTTTTCCACAGAGGGGTTGACACCAGCTAAGAGACAACAAAAGGGAAAGAAATTAAAAAAAAAAAAAAGTTGGGTGTTTCAGCTCTCACATAAAAGTAGGTTGACAAATCAAACTGATGCTGTCAATGACCCAATGTCATAAAGTAAAATAAAATTAAAAATAAAAAACCCCAAATACCAGGCATTTGTTGGTCAAAGAAAACTAATGTAAAACAATAAATCAGTATCTAAGTGGCATATGTATTTGTTTTCATAGCCAACATTTACATGTGGTAGAAATGAAGCCAATTTTTAATTAGGATGAATTAGTTGTAAAGTTTGTTTGGGGCTTGTTTTCGTTTTGCCCTGGCCTATTTACTTTATTAGTTGCATATTACTGTTCATGCAGAGATACATGAAAGGAAAAAGAAAGCAAAGATTTTCCAATAAGCCATAATAGAAGCTGCCCAGCCACGAAACCGACAAGAACATTCCCTCCATGGCTGCCATCATTTTCCAAAGCCCCTCAAGGAGTGAGAAAGCAGGGTCTGATCATTCACTGAGTAAAAAGGACTACATTTCCCTTCATCTTCAAATGAAGAGGAGAAAGGATTATCTATGCACACCTGTAGCTGAGGGAATTTTGACTTTTCTCGTAATCCCTGCTAAAAATGAAATCTTGACAAAAAATACAGAGAATGGTGATGTGCTCATTTGGAAATGAAGACATCCCCCCCCACAAACACCCTGCCATGAGTTCTATATCCAAAAAGTTGAAGGACAGAGAAGAGAATTATTCCTTTGGGACTTGAACACAGGGAAAGATTTTGCAAGATTTTTTTAGAATTGCATTCAAATGGCTTTTTTCCATCTTTCTTTCTGAATGAACTCTAGACATGTACTTATACAAAATCTTTTTAGATATGAGTGCCAACATGTTTCACAAGAGATAATCTCTTTTAAAATACCTCGAAGGCAAAGATGAGAGGAAAATGATTGGCATATTATTTGGAGTTTCTAAAAAGTCTACTAAATAAACATCATGAAGATTTTAATTAATATGAGTGTAACAGTTTGGTTTTCATATATATGTGGCTAACTGTGAGAACTTAACTAAGAGTTCTCTGGATTTAAGTGGGATTCCACAGACGAGGCTGGTTTTTTAATTTTTGTTAGGTTTCACCCTCTCGACCCCTGCACACTTCAGTGTTTGCTATGGATTACCCGAGGCTTAGAAGCAAGGGTTTTTCTCTTAAGAGAACATTTTGCCCAAAAGTATCTTCATTAGACATATGTTTTTGTCAGTAAGATGAGTCTCAGCTCTAGGACATATAAAATTACAAGATCTAAATGCCTAAGTAGGGGGGAGGAGTCAAGATGGCAGAGAAGTAGCAGGCTGAGACTACTTCAGCTAGCCGGAGATCAGCTAGATAGCTTATCTAAAGATTGCAAACACCTGAAAATCCATCGGCAGATCGAAGAGAAGAACAGCAATTCTGGAAACAGAAAAACAACCACTTTCTGAAAGTTTATCTAATATATATATTTTTTCTTTTTTATATTTTTCTTATTTGTTTTCTTTTTTTAAATTCTTTTCTTTTCTTTTTTTTTCTTTTTTCTTTTTTTTTTTTCTTTCTTCATTTTTGAACCTCTTTTTATCCCCTTTCTCCCCCCTCACGATTTGGGATCTCTTCTAATTTGGTTAAAGCATATTTTCCTGGGGTTGTTGCCACCCTTTTAGTATTTTACTTGCTCCTTCATATACTCTTATCTGGACAAAATGACAAGACGGAAAAATTCAACACAAAAAAAAGAACAAGAGGCAGTACCAAAGGCTAGGGACCTAATCAATACAGACATTGGTAATATGTCAGATCTAGAGTTCAGAATGACAATTCTCAAGGTTCTAGCCGGGCTCGAAAAAGGCATGGAAGATATTACAGAAACCCTCTCGAGAGATATAAAAGCCCTTTCTGGAGAAATAAAAGAACTAAAATCTAACCAAGTTGAAATCAAAAAAGCTATTAATAAGGTGCAATCAAAAATGGAGGCTCTCACTGCTAGGATAAATGAGGCAGAAGAAAGAATTAGTGATATAGAAGACCAAATGACAGAGAATAAAGAAGCCGAGCAAAAGAGGGACAAACAGCTACTGGACCACGAGGGGAGAATTTGAGAGATAACTGACACCATAAGACGAAACAACATTAGAATAATTGGGATTCCAGAAGAAGAAGAAAATGAGAGGGGAGCAGAAGGTATACTGAAGAGAATTATTGGGGAGAATTTCCCCAAGATGGCAAAGGGAACGAGCATCAAATTTCAGGAGGTTCAGAGAATGCCCCTCAAAATCAATAAGAATAGGCCCACACCCCGTCACCTAATAGTAAAATTTACAAGTCTCAGTGACAAAGAGAAAATCCTGAAAGCAGCCTGGGAAAAGAAGTCTGTAACATACAATGGTAAAAATATTAGATTGGCAGCTGACTTATCCACAGAGACCTGGCAGGCCAGAAAGAGCTGGCATGATATTTTCAGAGCACTAAACGAGAAAAACATGCAGCCAAGAATACTATATCCAGCTAGGCTATCATTGAAATTGAAGGAGAGATTAAAAGCTTCCAGGACAAACAAAAACTGAAAGAATTTGCAAACACCAAACCAGCTCTACAGGAAATATTGAAAGGGGTCCTCTAAGCAAAGAGAGAGCCTACAAGTGGTAGATCAGAAAGGAACAGAGACCATATACAGTAACAGTCACCTTACAGGCAAAACAATGGCACTAAATTCATAACTCTCAATAGTTACCCTGAATGGTAATGGGCTAAATGCCCCTGTCAAACGACACAGAGTATCAGAATGGATAAAAAAACAAAACCCATCTATATGTTGCCTCCAAGAAACTCATTTTAAGCCCGAAGACACCTCCAGATTTAAAGTGAGGGGGTGGAAAAGAATTTACCATGCTAATGGACATCAGAAGAAAGCAGGAGTGGCAATCCTTATATCAGATCAATTAGATTTTAAGCCAAAGACTATAATAAGAGATGAGGAAGGACACTATATCATACTCAAAGGGTCTGTCCAACAAGAAGATATAACAATTTTAAATATCTATGCCCCCAACGTGGGAGCAGCCAACTATATAAACCAATTAATAACAAAATCAAAGAAACACATAAACAATAATACAATAATAGTAGGGGACTTTAACACTCCCCTCACTGAATTGGACAGATCATCCAAGCAAAAGATCAGCAAGGAAATAAAGGCCTTAAACGACACACTGGACCAGATGGACATCACAGATATATTCAGAACATTTCATCCCAAAGCAACAGAATACACATTCTTCTCTAGTGCACATGGAAAATTCTCCAGAATAGATCACATCCTTGGTCCTAAATCAGGACTCAACCGGTATCAAAAGATTGGGATCATTCCCTGCATATTTTCAGACCACATGCTCTAAAGCTAGAACTCAACCACAAAAGGAAGTTTGGAAAGAACCCAAATACATGGAGACTAAACAGCATCCTTCTAAAGAATGAATGGGTCAACCGGGAAATTAAAGAAGAATTGAAAAAAATCATGGAAACAAATGATAATGAAAATACAACGGTTCAAAATCTGTGGGACACAACAAAGGCAGTCCTGAGAGGAAAGCGGTACAAGCCTTTCTCAAGAAACAAGAAAGGTCTCAGGTACACAACCTAACCCTACACCTAAAGGAGCTGGAGAAAGAACAAGAAAGAAACCCTAAGCCCAGCAGGAGGAGAGAAATCATAAAGATCAGAGCAGAAATCAATGAAATAGAAACCAAAAACACAATAGAACAAATCAACGAATCTAGGAGCTGGTTCTTTGAAAGAATTAATAAAATTGATAAACCCCTGGCCCGACTTATCAAAAAAGAAAAGAGAAAGGACCCAAATAAATAAAATCATGAATGAAAGAGGAGAGATCACAACTAACACCAAAGAAATACAAATTATTATAAGAACATACTATGAGCAACTCTATGGCAATAAATTTGACAATCTGGAAGAAATGGATGCATTCCTAGAAACATATAAACTACCACAACTGAACCAGGAAGAAATAGAAAGCCTGAACAGACCCATAACCAGTAAGGAGATTGAAACAGTCATTAAAAATCTCCAAACAAACAAAAGCCCAGGGCCAGATGGCTTCCCGGGGGAATTCTACCAAATATTTAAAGAAGAACTAATTCCTATTCTCCTGAAACTGTTCCAAAAAATAGAAATGGAAGGAAAACTTCCAAACTCTTTTTATGAGGCCAGCATCACCTTGATCCCAAAACAAGACAAGGATCCCATCAAAAAAGAGAGCTATAGACCGATATCCTTGATGAATACAGATGTGAAAATACTCAACAAAATACTAGCCAATAGGATTCAACAGTACATTAAAAGGATTATTCACCACGACCAAGTGGGATTTATTCCAGGGCTGCAAGGTTGGTTCAACATCCGCAAATCAGTCAATGTGATACAACACATCAATAAAAGAAAGAACAAGAACCATATGATACTCTCAATAGATGCTGAAAAAGCATTTGACAAAGTTCAGCATCCCTTCCTGATCAAAACTCTTCAAAGTGTTGGGATAGAGGGCACATACCTCAATATCATCAAAGCCATCTATGAAAAACCCACCGCAAATATCATTCTCAATGGAGAAAAACTGAAAGCTTTTCCGCTAAGGTCAGGAACACGGCAGGGATGTCCATTATCACCACTGCTATTCAACATAGTATTAGAGGTCCTAGCCTCAGCAATCAGACAACAAAAGGAAATTAAAGGCATCCAAATCAGCAAAGAAGAAGTCAAATTATCACTCTTCGCAGATGATATGATACTATATGTGGAAAACCCAAAAGACTCCACTCCAAAACTGCTGAACTTATACAGGAATTCTGTAAAGTGTCAGGATATAAAATCAATGCGCAGAAATCAGTTGCATTTCTCTACACCAACAGC